>NW_002990118.1:3054015-3103656 GCF_000003125.1 Talaromyces stipitatus ATCC 10500 | reverse complement strand
TGGTAGTTGGCTGCGGCGGAGGTCCTATATATCATGATGAAGATGTCGTCAATATATCTAAGTACAATCACATCCAGGCACTCGGCGAGTATCTGCTCAATAAGATCTGCATTAAAGAATAGGAATAGGATTGGTGACAATGGGGAGCCCTGCGGAATGCCTGTATTGACTAGAAATTCCCCCATATTGCCCTCTAGGAGTGTGATTGATGTGCGGTGATTGCTTAGAAAGCTCTCAATCCAGCCAATCAGGTTATCTGGCACCTGGCGCTTTCGTAGGTCGTGTATCAGCCTTATATAATTGACGTTGTCAAAAGCCCCTGCCGCGTCAAGTGCAAGCCCTGAGGCTACTCGTGAGCCCTCTCTCCACGCACTATGGGTCTCTTCTAGTAAGAGATGGATTGCTAGTTCGCATGAGCGGCCGCGACGTCCTCCAATATGTTGCTTTAGTAAAAGATTATATTGCTCCACTAGATAGCTGAGATGTCTGGCTAATACTGATTCTAGTGCTTTGCCAATCGTGCTCAGTAACACTATTGGGCGGTACACCTTTAGATTAGAGTAATCAGGCTTTCCAGGCTTGCGAAGGATGACTATTGTCAACTTTCGGAAATGGTCAGGGCAGTATTGTTGACGTAGACATGCATTAAAGAGATTAACGAGATAGGCCTCGATAGTAGGGAGCAGCCTTTGTAGGACCAGATTGGGGATTCTATCTGGCCCTGGTGCTTTGTCGGGCTTCACATTGGTTACTGCCATTTGGACTTCGTCTAACGTGATTGGTGGCATCGTATACGGTTTGGGATATCTATATTGTGGCCCAATATCTGACAGATCTGCCTCCGGGGGCTCTAGGTGGAGGACCTCTCAGAATAGGGCTGCTTTCTCCTTTGGGGCTGTGTAACTCGTGTTATTGTAGTGTAACGTTGGGGTAAACGTGGCACGTGGTTTGCCCCTATTGCGGACCCAACGGGCAATTCTCCAGAATCCATCTATTGACTCTGTTGCCTGCTCAATTCGTTAGCAATGTAGATCTCGTGCGAGCTCATTGGTGCGCCGTTTCATCTCTTTCCTAGCCTCTGCGTAATCCTCCCATGCCTAATCTGTATTTATACAACGTGCGTGTCGTCTACACCTAGATACGTGGTGTTTAAGCTTCGCCATCTCTGAGGTGTAGCCCACTCGTGAGTAGATACTGATCTGTTTTGTAGGTGTCGCTTGCTCAGCTGCCTGATTGATTGCCTCAACTAGATAGCGGATCACCTCATTGATCGCCTTATTGTCATTGAGCTCCCTTGGGTGCCAATTGTATATATCCATCAGTTTAAGGAAGAGGTCCCAATCTGTTGCATTCTACTGCTTGCGAACCAATGGAGGAACACGTATAGCTGTAAGGTCAAATTGAGTGGAGATTGGGACATGATCTGCTCCGTATCACCACTCTGGCTTGGTGTCGCAGCTCACTACCCAGTTGGCTAGATTGTGTGATGCCTACACCAGATTAATTGTAGATTTAGCGTTAACCCTCTCGTACGTGATTATGCCTGGTGGCAAGAGCTGCTCGAGCCCATGCTTATCCATAAGATTAATCAATTTAGTGGCCTTCTTGTCAACATATCGGTACCGCGGGCCCGCCCACAGTGGGTGATGTCGGTTGAAGTCCCCCAATACAATATGCTACACCCTAGGTGCCATGGCAGTTTGTAGGGCGCTAATTACAGATTCCTCGTTGCTATTGACTCCTGGATTGTATACATTGTAAATATGGATGATTCCATGGGCGGCTATATGAAGTGTCAATGTGCTCAGATCTCTATTATGGTATTGGACCTCCCATGTGGCTGGATCTAGCCCTCTATTGACGTAGAAACAGACTCATGGGCGTTTCTTGTATTCTTCCTTGGGTGTGGGCTGCAGTAGGATATGGAAGCTGCCCTTGAGCGCTAGTGAGTATATTGTTAGTGGGTCGGTATGTTTGTTGATGTAGGGTTCCTGGATAGCCAGGATATCATAATTTTGCACCTCGCTCTCACCAAAGAGATGCATCTAGACCTCGTCCCGCGATTTCTAGCAGTTAGCCTGCAGGATTTGTAGTCGATTGGTATTACGATACATTACTGATTGTTAGCCCAGGTGCTGTCTTCAAGGTTTGTAGTCATTAGCGTATCAGCCTCCTGAGCTGGCTCGATTGGATCCTGAGAGGCTTTGTGAATTAATGGCTGGGTAAGTTCATCCTCAGATAAGTCATCGTCTGGGATTGTACGCACACTCTTACTTCAGCGGACAGTCCTAACAGCTTGTACATATGAAATTTCTAGTGAAGCAATATCTGATTGCAGAACCGGGGTTCCTAGTGGAGGCTTTGTATTCTGACGTGCACGTGTGTTATATATATATTTGATCTGGGTCTCAGGTCCTGTCTTAGGTTCAGGATTAGGATCTGCATCTATAACTAGATCTTTATCCCACTGCGCTCTCATAGGCTTTTTCGAGGATCTATTGGTAGGGTCACCTGATGTAGGGCTTATCGGCTCAGGCTCAGATCGTTCTGCCACTCGTTTTCGGGCAGCTGCTGCGCTCTTACTTCTTGAGTTGACAGATCAACGTGTGGTGGCTGTACAAGCCAGTGCGCGAGGACTTCGCTCTGTATTGGCTGCTTCAGCTGGTGTAGAGTCATTTGGTGAGATGGCTCCGGGCTGACTATTGCCAGGTCGTATCACAGGAGTGTGATATTGTAGGCTATATGTACGTCGTTGATGTGCCTCTGCGAGGCATATAGCTTGTATCGGGTACTCCCTCGCGTACGCAAAGTGTTTCGTATTGAGTCTCTTAGCAGGATCTTTGATATGGACATTTTCTGCGGTACAATTAGCACATTTAGCGTATTCTTTCTCTTTCGGTGTAGGGCAATCTTCTGTATCATGAGATCCAGCACAGTACGCGCAGCAGATCTGGCGCTGACAGTGCCTGGCGATATGTTTATACATCTGACACTTGAAGCACTGCTGGAGATTGGCTGCTTTGTCGTATATTGAGACATTGTGCTGTCTTCTCTTAATAATAAGGCCGCGTTAGATTGCAAAATTAGCAATCCTTTCATCATCAAATATGACTACAAGGTGGGCATTTATGAGCTTCTGTTCCTTGATCTTATACTCGCTTAGGAGCCAGCCCGTGTGTGTGACATTCATAGAGGCTAGAAGCTGCGCGAATACCGGAGTGTTCTCTGAGGTAAGCGTGGTTATGAATTGAGGCTGTTTGGGGTTGATATTCGTGTTAACGCCGTGTACGACGACGTCCCATGTACATTTTTGTATACGTGCTTCGTTTCCAAATGCCCTAATCTAGTCCTTCTTGCGGGTAAGCTGGTCGACGTCGTCCACTGTGCCTAGTAAGAGTATAATATCGCCACTAGGTAGTATATAGGCTACCGCAATTCGTCGATGTGCGATGGTGGTGTCTTAAGTGCTGTGTATTGCGAGATTTGCCTTCTCCACCACCTTATCCGGGAATCAACGTATCGGGTTGAGGATATTTAGATCGGTATGTTCCAGATAGACCTCTAGGTCCTCCTGGCTTGGATATGGGGTTGATGGCAAGCTTCCTCCACTACTCAATCCCACGCTAGGGACCGTGGGAGGGTTCAAGGGCACCTTACGTCCCCAGGCCTGTACGTACGACTCTGAGCTAGTTGTCACATGACTGAAGCTTGGAGAATTTTTCGCGGTACGTGTCTCTGGGGATGTTGGGTAGCATATTGCCTCCACCAGGCGGTTCGTGTTGCTTTTGGTCATAGTAATCTCTCAAGAGGCCTGAGATACCTCTTTCTGTGTCTTTTCCACGTGTAATTCGACCTTCGCGAGCCGCTGCACTAGTTGCTCATTCGTAGGCGTATTCTTCACCCTTCGAGCCAGATATAAGAACGCGTCAACCACAGAAGTAGAGAGCTCACGGGGCATGCCAATCTCCAGTGCTTCTTGGTGCTTCTTCAGTGCCTCGAGATCTTTGATGGCTGCAGCTACATATGCGCGTATATCAGGGTCATCTGCAAACCATGGTTCTGGCCACGGAGTGCCCTTTTTACCTCTTTTCGGGCCCATGCTTCAACCGCGTCGATTGAGCAGGCGAAAGTTGGTAAATATACTGTCAAGGAGGTCTATTTTCACTGAGATTCTTTCCAGCAGTACTTTTTACCTGCGTGGGTGCGTTTTCATAGGTGCGCGAGGTTTTTCTTACGTATAAATCTTTGAAGGATATAATAACGAACGTCTTAGACATGATTAGTCGTATATGCGTTCATAGTATATTCCCAAGCATAGGAGGGTTTACCAACAGGCTATGATAAAGTAGCCTAAACAAGGCTAAAGAAAAAATGCTAAAGCCACAACAAAGAAGCACAGAGCGAGCAGTTGGAGAGTCAAATAGAATGCAACTCCACCCTACTGAACAATTACTCCAGTGTTGTGATGTAGGTTTCGAAGAGCTTCGCTGACCGTACCTGCAATTTTGCAATCATGGAATAGCAAAAACCTCGCGCACCTATGAAAACGCACCCACGCAGGTAAAAAGTACTGCTGGAAAGAATCTCAGTGAAAATAGACCTCCTTGACAGTATATTTACCAACTTTCGCCTGCTCAATCGACGCGGTTGAAGCATGGGCCCGAAAAGAGGTAAAAAGGGCACTCCGTGGCCAGAATCACGGTTTGCAGATGACCCTGATATACGCGCATATGTAGCTGCAGCCATCAAAGATCTCGAGGCACTGAAGAAGCACCAAGAAGCACTGGAGATTGGCATGCCCCGTGAGCTCTCTACTTCTGTGGTTGACGCGTTCTTATACCTGGCTCAAAGGGTAAAGAATACGCCTACGAATGAGCAACTAGCACAGCAGCTCGCGAAGGTCAAATTACACGTGGAAAAGACGCAGAAAGAGGTATCTCAGGCCTCTCGAGAGATTACTACGACCAAAAGCAACACGAACCGCCTGGTGGAGGCAATATGCCACCCAACATCCCCAGGGACATATACCGTGAAAAATTCTCCAAGCTTCAGTCACGTGACAACTAGCTCAGAGTCGTACGTACAGGCCTGGGGACGTAAGGTGCCCTCGAACCCTCCCACGGTCCCTAGCGTGGGATTGAGTAGTAGAGGAAGCTTGCCATCAACCCCATATCCAAGCCAGGAGGACCTAGAGGTCTATCTGGAACATACCGATCCAAATATCCTCAACCCGATATATCGATTCCCGGATAAGGTGGTGGAGAAGGCAAATCTCGTAATACACAGCACTCAAGACACCACCATCGCACATCAACGAATTGCGGCAGCCTGTATACTACCTAGTGGCGATATTATACTCTTACTAGGCACAGTGGACGACGTCAACTAGCTTACCCGCAAGAAGGACTGGATTAGGGCATTCGGAAACGAAGCATATATATAAAAATGTACATGGGGCGTCGTCATACATGGCGTCAACACAAATATTAACCCCAAACAGCCTCAATTCATAACCACGCTTATCTCAGAGAACGCCCTGGTGTTCGCGCAGCTTCCAGCCTCTATGAATATCATACACACGGGCTGGCTTCTAAGCGAGTATAAGATCAAGGAACAGAAGCTCACAAATGCCCACCTTGTAGTCATATTTGATGATGAAAGGATTGCTAATTTTGCAATCCAACGCGGCCTTATTATTAAGGGAAGACAGCATAATGTCTCAATATACGACAAAGCAGCTAATCTCCAGCAGTGCTTCAAGTGTCAGATATATAAATATATCACCAGGCACTGTCAGCGCCAGATCTACTGCGCGTACTACGCTGGATCTCATGATACAGAGGATTGCCCTACACCGAAAGAGAAAGAATACACTAAATGTGCTAATTGCACCGCAGAAAATGTCTATATCAAAGATCCTGCCAAGAGACTCAATACGAAACACTTTGCGTACGCGAGGGAGTGCCTGATACAAGCTACATGCCTCGCAGAGGCATATCAATGACGTACATACAGCCCACAATATCACACTCCTGTGATACGACCTGGCAATAGTCAGCCCGGAGCCATCTCACCAAATGACCCTACACCAGCTGAAGTAGCCAATACAGAGCAAAGTCCTCGTGCACCGGCTCGTACAGCCACCACACGTCGATCTGCCAATTCAAGAAGTAAGAGCGCAGCAGCCGCCCAAAAACGAGTGGCAGAACGATCTGAGCCCGAGCCGATAAGCCCTACATCAGGTGACCCTACCAATAGATCCTCGAAAAAGCCTATAAGAGCGCAGTGGGATAAAGATCTAGTTATAGATGCAGATCCTAATCCTGAACCTAAGACAGGACCTGAGACCCAGATCAAATATACATATAACACACGTGCACGTCAGAATACGAAGCCTCCACCAGGAACCCTGGTTCTGCAATCAGATATTGCTCCACTAGAAATTTCACATATGCAAGCTGTTAGGACTGTCCACCAAAGTAAGAGTGTGTGTACGATCCTAGACGATGACTTATCTGAGGATGAACTTACCCAGCCATCAATCCACGAAGCCCCTCAGGATCCAATCAAGCCAGCTCAGGAGGCTGATACGCTAATGACCACAAACCTTGAAGACAGCACCTAGACTAACAATCAATAATGTATCATAACACCAATCGACTACAAATCCTGCAGGCTAACTGCTGGAAATCGCGGGACAAGGTCCAGATGCATCTCTTTAGTGAGAGCAAGGTGCAAAATTACGATATCCTGGCTATCCAGGAACCCTACATCAACAAACATACTGACCCACTAACAACATACTCACTAGCGCTCAAGGGCAGCTTCCATATCCTACTGCAGCCCACACCCAAGGAAGAATACAAGAAACGCCCACAAGTCTGTTTCTACATCAATAGAGGGCTAGATCCAGCCACATGGGAGGTCCAATACCATAATAGAGATCTGAGCACATTGACACTTCATACAGCCACCCATGGAACCATCCATATTCACAATGTATATAATCCAGGAGTCAATAGCAATGAGGAATCTATAATTAGCGCCCTGCAAACCGCCATGGCACCTAGGGCGCAGCATATTGTATTAGGAGACTTCAACTAACATCACCCGCTGTGGGCGGGCCCGCGGTACCGACACGTTGATGAGAAGGCCACCAAATTAATTAATCTTATGGATGAGCATGGGCTCAAGCAGCTCTTGCCATTAGGCACAATCACGTACGAGAGGGTTAACACCAAATCTACAATTGATCTAGTGTGGGCATCGCACAATCTAGCCAACCGGGTAGTAAGCTGCGACACCAAGCCAGAGTGGTGGTACGGAGCAGATCATGTCTCAATCTCCACTCAATTTAACCTTACAGCTATATGTGTTCCTCCATTGATTCACAAGCAGTGGAATGTAACAGATTGGGACCTCTTCCTTAAACTGATGGACATATATAATTGGTACCCAAGGGAGCTCAATGACAATGAGGCAATCAATGAGGCAATCCGCTATCTAGTTGAGGCAATCAATCAGGCAGCTGAGCAAGCGACACCTACAAAATAGATCAGCATCTACTCATAAGCGGGCTACACCCCAGAGATGGCGAAGCTTAAACACCACGTATCTAGGTGTAGACGACACGCACATCGTATAAATATAGATCAGGCATGGGAGGACTACGCAGAGGCTAGGAAAGAGATGAAATAGCGCACCAATGAGCTCGCACAAGATCTACATCGCCAACGAATTGAGCAGGCAACAGAGTCAATAGATGGATTCTGGAGAATTGCCCATTGGGTCCGCAATAGGGGCAAACCATGTGCCACGTTTATCCCAACGTTATACTACAATAACATGAGTTACACAGCCCCAAAGGAGAAAGCAGCCCTATTCCGAGAGGTCCTCCACCCAGAGCCCCCAGAGGCAGATCTGTCAGATATTAGGCCACAATATAGATATCCCAAACCATATACGATGCCACCAATCACGTTAGACGAAGTCCGAACGGCAGTAACCAACGTGAAGCCCGACAAAGCACCAGGGCCAGATGGAATTCCCAATCTGGTCCTACAAAGGCTGCTCCCTACTATCGAGGCCTATCTTGTTAATCTCTTTAATACATGTCTACGTCAACAATACTATCCTAACCATTTCTGAAAGTCGACAACAGTCATCCTTTGCAAGCCTGGAAAGCCTGATTACTCTGATCCAAAGGCGTACCGCCCAATAGCGTTACTGAGCACGATTGGCAAAGCACTAGAATCAGTGTTAGCCAGACGTCTCAGCTATCTAGTGGAGCAATATAATCTTTTACCAAAGCAACATATTGGAGGACGTCGCGGCCGCTCATGCGAACTAGCAATCCATCTCTTACTAGAAGAGACCCATAGTGCGTGGAGAGAGGGCTCACGAGTAGCCTCAGGGCTTACACTTGACACGGCAGGGGCTTTTAACAATGTCAATCATATAAGGCTGATACACGACCTACGAAAGCGCCAGGTGCCAGATGACCTGATTGGCTGGATTGAGAGCTTTCTAAGCAATCGCCGCACGTCAATCACACTCCTAGAGGGCAATATGGGGGAATTTCTAGTTAATACAGGCATTCCGCAGGGCTCCCCATTGTCACCAATCCTATTCCTATTCTTTAATGCAGATCTTATTGAGCAGATACTCGCCGAGTGCCCGGACATGATTATACTTGGATATATTGACGACATCTTCATCATGACATATGGGACCTCCGCCGCAGCCAACTGCCACACACTCACCAAAGTACACCAGGTTGCAGAGCGCTGGGAGAGAACACATGCCTCTAAATTTGCGCCTGCCAAATATCAACTTACCCACTTTTGGCGGAAGCACCAAATGGTGCCTAAGCCGAGTGGTAGGCTGGATGTACCTCTCATAATTAAGGGAGTAGAAATTAAGCCTACGGACTCAATCAAATATCTAGGAGTTTATCTGGATACCCACCTCACTGGGGAAGTGCACGTACAGGAGATGAGAAAGAAGGCTGCAAAACTGGTGGCGGGATTAAGCTCAATCACAGGATCGACATGGGGAACGCCCCTGGTTCATCTAAGGAAGATATACATGGCTGTCCTCCAACCACAGATCATGTACGCGTGCTCCACATGGTATATACGAGGTGGAAGAGGGTTCACCGGTGCGCAGCGAGCTGCAGAGCAAGCCATCCGATCGATCCAGGATCAGGCTCTTCACCAGATATCCGGCGCGTTCAAACGTACGTCATGACAGGCCCTAGAGGTCTGTCTCCATGTACCACCTGCAGAGCTCACGCTCGCAAAGCTGGCTGAGGAGGCCTGCCTGCAGATCATGACCTCACCACTTCGATCTACGCTTTACCAAATACGTGGCCAAGCCCACTGTAACGACCCATACACGTCACCACTTCATCGATTGGAAACAGCCATCGACCGTAAACTGGGGAGTGATACTAGTCAACGCATCGAGACAATCTACCCCTTTGTAGTACCACCGTGGTGGGAGCCACCAGAAGCAAGGATTGACAATACCCGTGAGGAGGCTATCAAGGCTATTAAAGCAATCTCAGGAACAGATACAACAATATAGTTCTTTACCGATGGGAGCGGCTTTGACAATGGGATTGGGGCAGCGGTCTACTCATCAATAGGACAGGCTTATAAGCTAGTAGGCTCATCTGACACACATACTGTTTATGCAGGGGAACTGGAGGGAATCAATGCGGCATTGGAAATCCTACTCCGAAGCCAGCCATGCGACGACAACCCACACGAAGCCACAATCTACACAGATAATCAAGCCGCAATACGCGCCACGTGCCAGCCAGGGCGGTCCTCTGGGCAGTATATCCTTCGACGGATCGTACGACACCTGGGCCTCCTACGCGACAACCGATCTCGATGGCGTGTACGACTACAGTGGGTGCCAGGCCACGAAGGGGTCCCAGGCAACGAGAAAGCAGACCAGCTGGCAAAGTTGGCTGCAGTCGAGGCGACACGGCATACACAGGAGAACGCCCGCATAGCCAGGATCAGCGCACCCAATCAGACTACACCACACGCCGCACGAATGTCGTATATTCCAAATCAGTCAACTATCCTTATGGCAGTGTGTCGCCAGAGGCTACATGCAGGCTTTGCAAAGAGGTGGAAGGAACAGTGGGAGCATGCCAACCATGGACGGCATCTCTATCAGATAATCAAAGCACCAACGAAGATGGTGTTGCAGCTGCACGAGGGATTACGACGGGCTTGGAGTTCAGTGTTAATCCAACTACAAACAGATAAATTAGCGCTACGCAGCTTCCTAGCGAGTGTACAGATTGAAGACTCACCTCAATGCGAATGTGGCCTTGGGGATCAGGATACGGCCCACGTCCTCATACGGTGTCCTACCCATATAAACCTGCGTATGGAGACTCTCTGGAAAGAAGCACGCGAAACAGATTATCGGAAGCTCCTTAGCGAACCTCAGTGGGTTCGGCAGAGTATTGAATTTATAATGCGGACTGGTCTATTAACGCAGTTCCATCACGTAACCCCCTTAACAACCACGCGCTCACAGTGAGTGCGACACTACCCTGATGAAGAGTAACCATGTTGATTCGGCTTGGACAGATCAGCCACTTGACACGTTTAGAAATAGAACCGGGCACCAAAACATAAATATCACGTCACCCCGCACCGAGATCCTTCACTCATTTTGTATATATACACATTTCCTTTGTTGGTTCGGCGTTCTGTTCGCTCGTTATCTGTTGTTGGTGGTCTTCGGATCTGGATACGGATACGTGTCGAGACTTTCGCGTGGAGTTGACTAAGTCAGCGTCAAGCCGGAAGCGTCTTGGCACGTTGACGTTGATTTATGCTTTTATACGGTAGTACGCCCGCTGCCCAATTAGAAGGCGCCGCCGGCCACTAGGCTTAGATGCGTGTATGAATCAATCAATCAATCAATCAATCAATCAATCAATCAATCAATCAATCAATCAATCAATCAATCAATCAAGATTTATACGTACAGCGTCCATGATGTTGTCTAACCGAAAGCCAACGCATTCGGTTTTGGGAGTCGGGTTTGGTATAGGGATGATTATTTCAATCACCAGGCTCCATTGCTAGTCTCTTGCTGGGTAACTAGTTATGATCACAATGGATGACATTGATTTTTGATGTTGAAATATGATCCGATTTCCCTTTTGGCAATAGAGTTCCCATCCAACCAATGATAAAAGCTTCTTTGATGAAAAGTGGGGCTGGAATGCATATCCGCGTGAATGATACGATCTGATTGGAGAGCTGATAGAAAGCCCTAATACTTGGTCAATAGTTTCTGCGGATAGAAGTTATCAGTGCTAAACCGCCATGTACATAGGTAGATATTTCCCACAAAAACTTGTGATTTTGAATTCAAACTGCGTATAATGACTCTGTTCAATGTTTATATTAGGCTTGGCCAAGTAATCATTTCGCTGTCAGTCGTGGAGCTGGGTGGTTTAACGATAAGGGTGATTTCCAGTAGGTAGCCAAAACATAGAGAAGGAAGGACTTTGGCTTCAATATATTTAGGGCAACCGGGCAAAACAGTTCGCACAGAAACGATGCAGGTCAATCTGGCTGGTTCCTTTCTCTTCTTCTTTCCCCTCTCTAGCCTCATCTTCAATAACTGAAACAGCAGCAGCAGCAATAACCATTTGTAAGTATCTTTTGACAGTGTACATCCTTTGCCAATGAAGCAATCATCCACTACGATACTAAATAGATCAATTTTCGGAGCTGACAGTATACATTGATAGATCGACCAACATGTCCAATGCTCCTGCTCCCGCCCCTGGCCCTACGTTCCTTCCTCCAACGGCCGTTCCTCCTCCTGGCGGGTTTGATTTGACAATTCAACCCAACTTCAATCACTGGGTACGTGAATACAACGCAAGCAGTCGAATCTCTATGTATGGAATGAAGGTCAAGATCTAATATGATTATGATATATCAGTGCCACTGCCTCTGGCGTCTTGGTCAAGAGGTCTATAGGGTTGAGAGGCACTATAGAGACGTACGCCGCGAGGGATCGGCAGCCACGTAGTGGACCGATTTTCGAGAAGATATGAGAATCTTGTTTGGAACATTGCGGAGTGATGACCGCACGATTCACAATAACATGCTTCCTCGTGCGGGAGAAAAGTTTGCTGTTTATGACAGCTGGCGGCGTGGGCTTGGCCCAGCGCCTTGGGATGTTTAAATTTGCTTAAGTTGTTCGAGTTTTTTTTTTTTTTTCGTTTTGTTTTTCTTTTCATGATAGAAAATATGATCTTGAGTCTGTTTCCTTAGCATAGATGCAAATACCCTGTCTCTAACAAATCCCATAAAGGTATAAGAGCCGAATAGCTACCTCCTTTTTTAGGGTCCCAAAGCTGCCCAACCGATCTCTTGGTCTGTCTCCATCTCTGAAACTCTACCCACGGAAGATTCGCATGGTTCTGGGGGCTCATTCGTCTGGCAAGGGCACAGTGCCAACTCCATGGGGCTCAATATGCTGTCTCCAAGAGTGTTTCCGTTCGTGTCGATCTAGCCATAGGAGATAGACTGTCTTGAAGGCGAGACCTGCTTATTTTGCGAGGATGAGCGACGAGAAACGAGTGAGATAAGGGTTCATACCGACCGGTATTCATGTAGGTACATATACTGAGAATATAAAGGCGAGACAATTTACGCGACGTGGATGATATGGGTATGTGCCGTGGTCCCAAGGAGCTGGATAGTTCTGGTTTCCTCCTTGAGACTGAGACGTCTGAAAGTAGGTAGTACCGCAACTAGTAGAAGGGACACCCCAGTTCCCAATTGTCTCTTAAACCTTCTTAGCTTTCATTCCTGCTGTATAGCATGAGAAACGTTGTGGTCTTTCGACCGCCCTATGTGGCGGAGAAAACTGGGCATCGACCAGACACCGCGCAGGTTGCTACCTGGATGGGGTCGCTCTACCCCATGCAAATGTTGCCACTCCTCTTCCGCAGAAGCCAAAGAGGCCCACCAGAGCATAGTCCGCAGTCATATTATCCATGAGCGCAAATCCTCTCCAGTTGCAATCGAGTCGATCATACTGTAGGCCCGGCCAGGTATCGGTTCCAAGATGGCAGGGGCAAGGCCAATTCGCAGAAAGTTGAGATATTTCGCCATCTGAGAGGAGAGGTCACGAGGTAGGACCTCCGCTGTGGCCGGTCGATTCCGACGAGCTGGCATTGTCGGTGCGTGAGGAGGGAAGACCTATCTTGCATCACTCAGACCCTATTTGACCGCTGACTCAGATAGGAAAAGGGGTATAGGGTAGAATGCATTCCCAAAGGCCCATTGTGAGGATCTAGAACTATTTCAGCTTTGCGATAGGAACTTGCCCCTAAAGGCTGGTCACATTTAGTGCGCGATCCGGGAAATAGACGTATCATATAAAGTCTTCGACCCTGTTGCTTCCTCGAAGTATCCCCACAAGATACCAGAAATATCATTTCTCACTTAAAACCATGGCTGGTAACCGCGAAAACAGCTCACCATTCTCCCGGGGCCTCTTTAGGCAATTCATTGCCTGCCTAGGACTCTCTAAGGTATGTAGTAGATTTCAGGTTTCTCCAGAGAGTCAAATCTGACAGAACATAGGGTCGAGACAGCCAAGTCAAACCCTATCCACCATCTCAAGCGAACGCGGAAGAGCAGTTAGAAGCAAGGGAGAAATACATTATCACACCTGGCAGAGGCTGCACTTGCAACGAAACCATCAGCTCGCGACACCGCAAGACCAAAAACATGCAACATACGCCTTGCAGTACCACAGGGTTGTCCATTGGAGCAGAAGATACAAATAGAGAGGTCAGAGCTCCTTATACTCCAATCCAGCATGAAGGAGGCTCTAATGTCTGTGCCCATTTGCAGGACATGCGAGTAACCAAAGTGATTAGCATCCACTACAAGGAATGCGATTTGAAAACAGCAACATTATGCATTGAACTTGACGTGAACGGCTGGAGAAGGTTGTACTGGCAAGAATACCAGGATTTAATTGAAACCCCAGGAGCAAAGATTACGATTGAAAGGTTTAGGCCATCATGGAGATACTAAGTGGAAGGAACCATGTATTGTCAGACTATATGCGATATAATTGCATAAGTCGGGCTCGGAATAAGGAGCAAGAGCTTGTTTAAGAGTAACAGCAATATGGTAATATATGGTAAAGCAAAGCCAAGAGGGTTTGATAGGCGTGAGAAAGTATTCTCTCCGAGTTGCGAACGTTGACGTCGTGGTGTAGGGTATGCATTCCGAGCTATTCTGCTGGTGGAATGAGGCTATGGCCAGGCTCAAAGGAGGCCCGCAGCGCTATAAAGCACGCTCCTCCCCGTTGCTCAACACAAGAACATCAGCCATCACGATCATATCATGGATTCATCCCAGCTTTTCACACCCTTTGAAGCGCATGCTCTATTCCTCGCCGCCTCTCATTCTCTCAGGTACTTCTTGTGACAACGTATATGTTCCTCCGATCCTGTCTCCTTTACCGGATAGGGGATGATCGTCAGATACTAGATATCCTTCGGCGTGAAGAGAAAGACTGGCAGCCACGCGTTGGATCTGATAGACTCTCCGAACTTACGTCGTGGAATTCACATGGACCGAATCTGGGAAAAGATCCGCAGCGTCCTGATTCAAGACCCTTGTCACCTTCGAGTATCCGCACGAGACTTGCGAGAACAGCTTCGATATATCCTTATCAAATTGAGACAGATCTCAGCGGAGGGATTGAATACGATAACCGAAGAGTCGCAACACCTGTCACCTCCGAAAACGCCCTTTGGTAGCACGAAGACGGTTGTGCTGCTCTGCTTCAGCCTTTCGGTAGTATCGCTCGAGCCTTTGTCGCCAGTTCACTGGGAACTTGACGATTTCACAATCAAAGACATGATGCAGCATTTGAACCAATCACCACTCTTCCCAGACGGAATTGACGTGAACGAATTGCGCACCGCATTATCATCTCTGGAGTTACTATTTTCCTGCGAGGATGAGGGCGCCAACCTTTTCCAGTCCAGAGCCGCCATCAATGATTTGGGACATGAAACAGAAACACGCAAGGTCCACACATGGAAATGCGAATCGTGTCAGGTTCTATAAACGCACAATATTGAGAGGAGCGCTAGTGACAGAGGTAAACCATACCAACTATTGGACGTTGAACGGTTCGAAGAAAACATGTATCCAGGAGACGTGAATATTGTAGCTAAGGAAAAATGATCTCGAGCAATGGAGGATGATGCTAGCTTTATTGAGTGGCCTGTCTTGTACACATGTATCAAATCTCAACAGGTCTCCTCGAAACCTGGTCAATGTGCCATTTGCTTAGTGGCTGCACACACGGTACCATATTAAATGAGATGAACCTCTTCTTCGAACGTAATTCCTGGCGCTTATTGTCACTGGAGTATCAACAAGGGAGTCAACTATACAACGAATGCTATGGGAACTGCTTTATGCCAAAGCATCACCGATGTACTTCTGGCACCATCGGCCGATCCGGAGCGCCATATCTACCCAATACTTCTGCTCCTCAAAAAAATGGCCCTGGGATGGGTAAGTGACCAGCTCAAAAGGCAAGCCGTAGCTGCGTAGAGCGCGACGCAGTCCCCAAGCCTGCGACACAGGGCACCGGGCGTCCGCCTCACCGTGCAGAATCAGCATCGGTGGCACAACAGGAGCGTTCTTGAGAGAAGCCCGCCGTGCGGCGTCTTTGAATGCCCATAGGGCGCTTGGGGCACGATTGCGTGTATCGTCGTAGTCCATGTTCCAGGCTACGCCGCCGCGCGAGAGCTCGGGCTCGAAGGCACAACCGAGGTCGGAGGTTAAGGCCATGGCATCGATGTCGCAGATGCTGGCGCCGGAAACGGCGGCGCGGAATCGCCAGCCACTGTAATGCAGGTCGTTGCGCACACAGCAGAGATTTGTCAGAAACCCGCCTTGGCTCCAACCACCCACTAGGAGTCTTTCTTTGTCTGCATAGCCCTGGTCTATCGCACACTGGGTGAGCGCAATCACGTCGGAGTAGTCGTACACGCCAAGCCCGCCGATGGAGTAGGACGCGAAATACCGCCCACGCCCGCTACTTCCACGGTAGTTCGGCAGTAGAATTCCGTAACCGAGCGACAGCAAATACGGGGTAAGCATATAGTAGTATGTGTTGAAGGCGTTGGTGAGGCGCGTGTTGGGTCCGCCGTGGATAAGCACCACGGTTGCTAGTGGGTGACGGTTGGCGCCGTCTGACGAGGAGGCCGGAGTCAAATAGAGGGCATCCAGCTCGACCTCGCCGTCCGCGGAAGTGCATGTTAAAAAGCTACACGTCCCGAAGCGATGGCCTGCGAACTCTTGTCCGTGATTCGACATTCGTGTCATCGCGTCACCGCCGGACGAGAGTGTGGTGAAGACCTCCGTAGGGTGGTTGATGTTTGAAGTCGCAACCGCTAGAACAAACTTGCCGTCAGTTTCAATTGCGGAGTCGAATGCTTCGAGCTCCTCCTTCCTACTGTATAGCACTGTGCCGTCAAGTAGGCACACGCGAGACTCTAGCCGGTGTTGCACCTTGACGAAAATTGTGCCACTTCCACGCTGGACGAGGCCGATGGAGTCATCTTCAACCCCAAATCCCACCCACTCATAGTGGTGCGATTCAGTGGCAGGATTAGTACGATAGACGCCATAGCCAGCGAACATCTTGTGGGGAGGCACACCTCCACAAAAATATAGACTCCCGTCCGCAGCCCATGACAGGTCAACGACCATTTTAGGAAAGTGGCACACGTCTTCCACGGAGCTAAGGTCGACGTCAATAGCTGAGACAGTCGTCCCTGTGATGTGAGACTCTTCGATATCAGGTGATAGGCAGCTTGAGAAACCAATGCGAGTCCCATCCGGGCTCCAACAGACGCTCGTTACGTGCCTGTCCAGTTTGGCGCAGCGGACTTGCTTGGTACGCAAGTCGACGACCCTCAGGCGTGCGAATCGCCAAGTCTCGCCCCAGGGTTGCACGTCGGGAGGGCCGTCTCCTGCTGAGGCAAGTTGGATATCCTCGTCGGCTGAGAGGAACGCAATGCGGCTGCCATCCGGTGAGAAGGCGAATGCTTCGATCGGACTTGCGCTCGTCTCTGGCGTTATCGGATACGCCTCGCAGCCCTCTTGCAATGATAAGAGATATATCGCCCACTTGGAGCCGGCATCAGCACGATCTGACACAAAGGCCACCGCATTTCCGTCCGGACTCCATGCGGGCGCATAGTCGCGAAAGAGGCCTCGGGTGAGCTGTCGTGAAGAGTCTGCACGGCCGGTGGAGGCCAGCCAGATGGTGGAGACGGGGTGTTTCCCTTTACGATGACCCCAAGAGAGTTCGGTCGAGTAAAGGACACTTGAGCGATCCGGGGAGAGCTGAAGGGTCTTTGGAACTTGGAGGTCGCATAGGGACTGGATGAAGTGTTCGTGCGCTTGGGCCATATTGTGTATGAAGCTCTAGCAATTTATGAGACGTGCGGTAGAATATATATACCAGAAGGAATGAGAGGCACGAAGGCAGCAGTTAAAAGAATCGCCAATGCCACTAGACTAAAAGCCACTTGACAATTTGTAAGCGGATACTATGATGCCCTAACGTAATCCACAAGCGAGCCGCCACCTTTTCCCAAACGCGTACGCGATATTGATTTCAAGTAAATCAACACGTCAATATGCCCCCAAATCGCAATTAAAAGTCAAAAGGTTTGATTGAGCAAGAAGGCTGAATCTTATTAGCTATTTCTGATTTTCAGAGAGAGGGCGTAGAAAACCATCAATTCCACGTTGAGACCCACGGCCAACTTCGCCTGCAAATCCACCAACTTGAAACGAAGACTCGATGTCGGAAGATTACCAAGGCACGCTGGCAGCATGGATGGCTCCAATTCCCTGCTCTTGACTCCCTTCTCTGGAGGACTAGTTCTCCAACCCTTGTCAAAAGTAACGCGTATATACTATACGCGTCAGGCCTGCCAATACATATGTTGCTTAATCAATATGCGGCACTGTGGGTGCATTTTCACATGCTTATCTGTCTTATGTGATTATACGCCGAGAGGTGCGGCTGACAGTCTCTTAATGGCGTTATGTGTTAGATAAACCGGATATCCAGCAAGACAGTGTCAGATAATTCGGATATCTGGAGGCAGTAAAAGGAAGTGAACAATCAGAAGCCCTATCTTATAGCCCCCAAAATTTACCCCTCTTGATGACTCACAAATCACCCCGCCAAAAGTGTCTATAAAAGACCCGGCTTTGAAACCTAATGGAGAGAGAGATACAGAACTCAATACATACAATCTTGCTAGTCACTTCTTTTCTTTGATCCTAGTAAAACACTCTTCAGGATTGGCCTGGAATAAACCGACTAATCCGACATTATGCAGGGCGCGAGGGAATCAGAGCTGCATTTCAAATTCGGGAGGTCGGGCATTCTTGTAATTACAATCGCACCATGTGTTAGATTACAATACGTATTGTATCATATCTTTGTATTGTATTCGTACTATATATCTGTATATTAAACTCTGAGAGGTGACACATCGATTTGCGTCCCCAATCCATCCACATTCCACGGCGAAACTTATCGAAAGCTTTCATAGAGGCACTACTCATCGCGATTGAAACTTACATTTGCAATTTCAAAACTCTATAAAATATATATTCCTACCACAATGGCTGCTCTGAGTGTGAACCTTCGACCGGTGTTCGATAGTGAAGGCGCGGCGCAAGTCATTGATATCACCATGTTCTTCACTACATACGCAAAAACCAAAGGCGACATCCTTTTTAATTACACACTGAAGCGCGCAAATGTGCCCACTACACAGTTTACAGCCCAGTCTGTGCGACTGACAGACAGTCATAAATCAGTTATTAGGCTGTATACTGTCGACACCGAACGCAGCACACATCGTGAATTCCGTGTTGAGGAAGACATATCTACTGGTGAGAGATTAACTGTACAGTATCAAGCAACTCCACGGCAAGTAAATGCCTATACAAGCTGTGGTCCCCCAGTTGCCATGGAGAAAGACAATGGGGGCCTCAGCGGTGCTGGGTTAGCGCTTCTGCTGATTCCATCGGCAGGCGATGGAAATAGCGATGTTGTGCATGATATTGTAATCGAGTGGGACCTGTCACTTGCACCATCAGCTACAAGAGTTGCGTGCACATTTGGGGAAGGGCAGCGGGTTGCTGTGCATGAAAGACTATCTATTCTTTCCGAGTGTTTTTTTGCTGGTGGCCCGCTATCCTGCTGCTGCTGTTGATTCGCCATTCAGGATATACTGGCTCTCAGAACCTCCATTCAATGCCTATACTTTGGGCAAACAACTGCAGAAGCTGGTTCCGCGAATGGCAATGTTCTTTGGAGATGATGAGAAGCTATTCCAAGTCTTTATTCGACGCAATGAGTACAAGTGCGCTTCCGGCCTGGTCTGTACCAGGGTTTTGTCTTTTCTTGGACTCCGCTCTGTCCCAAGGATGAAGATATAGTGCAGGATTTTCTCATGCATGAAATCGTTCACAATTGGCCGCGTCTTGGATTTACGACTGGCGGACCTGAGGATCTTATAGATGGATGGTTCAATGAAGGCATTGCAGAGTACTACTCTTTGATCCTGCCTTATATATTCAGCATCTTGACAGAAGATCAGTTTATACAACGGTTTAACTGGCGTATTTCAGGCTATTACACAAACCCTGATCGTGCAGTGCATAATAAAGATGTGCAAGATCGATTCTGGCTTCCTGGACGCGTGCATCGGATTCCATATCAGCGCGGGTTTATGTACTTTGTACAACTTGCCTATAAACTACACAACTTGGGTAAAAGACCGCTTGATGACTTGATTAGAAAAATGATAAAATTACGCGCAGCGAACCAGCCTCATGGGATTCATGTATGGTTGTCGCTTATAGAAATAGAGCTGGGATCTATGGCACTAGAGGATTATAAGGATATGTCCAACGGAAAACAAATGATACTCTCACCGGACGTTGCTGGAGTTTGGATTTCAAACAGCAAATGGAAGCTTGAGCCAGTGGCGCAAGAGGAATTCTATCTTGGGTTTCCAGAGGAAAATCTCTCCAGTGAATCTCGGGTAATTAATGGTTTAGACCTCCAGTCAAGGGCGGCAGAAGCTGGCTTACAAGATGGTGATGAAATTACTTTGGAATATGGATTCCTTGTTGATGCAGATGTTTCGCCAAAGTTGTTCACCATGAATGTGAGGCGAAGTAATCAAGAGACACTACGTAAAATCACTTGGTGGCCTCGGAGCTGGCATACGGTACAGAGTTATCAGTTCGCTTAATTATTGTCTTCTTTCATTTACACAATATATATTTGATAAGCTACATTGAATCAAAATCACTAGACATATCTGTAGCACAACAGCCCAGCTTCCGTATCAAGAACTTCTAGAGCTTGCAGTCAGCAGCTTAGCATTTCATTGGCTACTTCTGAAGTGTCTGTCACTTCTCCATCGTCGCCGAAACTATCATCGGTGTTCCAGATTGGCGGCCAATCTGGATTTTCCAGTCCAACATCCAGTCCCAACGTCTTTATTTTTTTTATTCGCTTTTAGCTCAGCTAAATATACAAATAGAAACACTAGGGTTATTTCGACCCAACCGTCAACGTCGATGCGTAGCTTGTTCGTATCGATAAGCTCTTGTAAAGCGCGACAGGGCTTGCTCTTGGTCATCGCGTCGGCAGGGTTGCTGTTGCCGTTGATCCATCTCACCTCCGTGATCTCTTGTCGTTCGTACGATTGACGGAGGCACATGAGATCGATCATGAGGCGTTTTTCGCGGGTCGTACCCAACTTGACGAGGCATTCGTAAAGGCTCTTCGAGTCGGTGCAAAGGACTAGCGGGAGCGGCTCCGAAAGATGCAGCAGCTGGGTGAGGGTTGATTTGATTGCTGCGGCCGCATCGAATCCATTGGCCATACCATACATTTCTGAAGCGAGCACGCTTCGGGTAATCCTCTTACACTTGGTGGAGGACCAATGGAGGATATTCGCATTATTTCGTGCGTCTGCGAGTACGATAACGTGGCCAATTTGGGAAGAAGAGTCCTTGTTATTGGCAAACGAAGCATCAACGAATGCGTACAGTTTTGCAGTCCGTAGATCGATCTTGACGAACCGTAGCCCGCGGGTGGAATTGTCAATCTGCCATTGAAGTCGTTTATTGAGCGCCTTTATATCCTCTTTTCCCGGTTGTGTAGCTTGCGCTGCGAAGGATAGATCGAACGAGGCTTCGGGTTGTGAGACGGAAGCAATATACGCACCAAGGGCTCGTTGGGCAACGTACTGTTCGTGCGGAGATGCGTTTTTGCGAACCTTGCCACGGGAGCTAACCGTATCCGAAGGGTGATCTTGTACGAGCCGAATGTTCTTACAGGTGCGTTCTTGGGTAAGAGTAATACCCTGGGCATCCTCTGTAATTACCGCACCATTAAATCGTAGCGATTTGCCAGTTGTGAGCTGTTCACGGGGCTTACAAAGGATATTCGCACATTTGATTTACTCTTCTTCTCATGCGGTAAAGGCTTCGTCAGCAATAATGAGTGTGTCATCCGTTTGCATGCTGATCACACCAAATTCTTGCTCCAGATCACAGCAGTGAAGGAGGCATAGATTGTACGTGGAGGTCTCCATGCCAAGTTGCTTGGTATAGTGCTTATGGTAGGTGTGAAACCAGTGGTTGCCTGCTTCAGGGATGCCATATAATGGCCATACAACTTTCAAGAATTTGTAGCTGGGGAAAAAGTAACACAATTCGGGTAGTATTTGAATGTAAAATTTGCGGTTAAGCTTCATCATCGACTATATATAGGCCTGCGTGACGTCGCGGATCTAGAACTATACTCCGTCTTTGCTTATCCCGATATAGAGAATCAAGCGTTGGCTAGAGCGCTGAATCATAGGTGACTGCGTTAGTACAAATTCTTTGTCCTTATCGTTATAGGCTTGTACGACGAGCCGCGATTTCTCGAACGCTTTGTCGGTGCCTTTATTCTTGACCTCATCAACGAACCTGAAGCCATAGATGCGGGCATCTGGCGGGATATCCTCTTAATTGACGGCCATGAATACGCCTCTTTCCAGTAGTCTGGTAACCTCTTTGCGGCGCAATTCGTCGAACTGGCCATCGCCAGTGAGCTATACAAGTTGGGTGAAGATATCCGCGATTTCCTTTAAGCACGTGTCGTCAATCTCTTGTAAGTACGTGAGGTCATCTCGATAACGAGACGGTAAACGGTGCTCGCGTTGAGGACGTGACGGTTATGCTTTAGCGTTATTAGGCTTGGACGGTGGTGTAGCGACTTGAGGTGTGGGAGTTGGTGTATTTGACGGTGCTATAGGTGGTACTTCCTCTGGAGCTAGCTGCTCGTCATCTTTGTGCTCTAAATCGTTATCTTTATAGTATAGTTTGACAACAGTTAACCTAAACTTTGTAGGTCCGTTGGGGAGCTCCACGGTGCACATTTCTCTATCAATTGATATAAGCTTGTACAGTCCTTTCTATTTGCCGGGGTATCCAGTCCCACCTTCACGCTATATAAGCATGTCTAAATTGAGAGAAAGACAGTGCACGAGCGTAGACGATGGTCCATTGCGAATATTGAGCGCGTTGTTGACTTGGCGTACAGTGTGAAGCCTTTGTACTTCAGTCATTGCTTTCTTGACTGTAGCAGCGTGTTGAACGACTGTGGATGCGGGAGGACTATAGTCCGTCATTCGGGGGTACACTCCAAAGACAAGAAGTGTAGAAACGTAGCCATCTAGACCTACGGTATTGTTGACAGCTTTGATGGCCATTTGAAGCGCCATTTCAGGTGCAAGCTCTGGCACTTCTTCTGAAATGATCTCATACGAGCGACATAGTACAGTATGGTAACGTTCAACAATACTAATTGACCAATGTGCTTCGACAGGAACGTTGACTGTAATCATACTAACAGATGAGGCGAGCTATATAAATTCTTTGCTCACGAAATTCTTTCCTGCATCGGTAATAATAAAATCTGGAGAGCCAAGGTACATATTAATTCACAACATTCATAGTGCATCCTATGTCGCTTTTGCGGATATGCTCGTAAGCCAGCATGCAGTATTAAAATGTGTTGCTTTGTCCACAATATGGAGCACCGGCTTGCCATTAATATACATGATGTCCACAATGATTGAATGGTTGAATTCAACCTCATCCTATAGTGTAAAGCGGAAGCGGCCAGGTGATTTCCCGTACGTCTGGCAATGGTGGCAAAATTTGTTGATCCTTTCTATCACTTTGGGATTCGTATTGTAGCCTGCGCGTAATAAGGTTTTATATAGTTGTCCAACAGAAGGATGTCCAAATCGGCGGTATAAATAACATAGTTTGGCGGCTGTGAGAAAGCATTGGTCTTCGTCAAAGGACTGTATGATGTACAATACAAGGGAGTAATCCCAAATGAGAAAAGGATGACCAAATCATCGTACAACTAATACAGTCATGTACGGTTCATTGCGAACAAGGAGATTCTTCGTGTTATTATAATAAACCTTGAGGTGGTCAAGATCCTTGATACAGAGTAGGAAAGGTGTCATGGCTTTGACAATATGGAATTGTACGGTGCTAATTGGGGTCTTTATATCAATTGAATCTAGGGACTGTAACGGTTCACCAGCACTGAATCTGATGCTTGCTGCTCTGGTGGTTAAGGTATCAATCGTAATATTCTTGGCGACTTTTCGATATGCGAGATACTGGGCGTATCCAGCCGTTAAGATCTCCGCAGCACCAGTATCAATAAGTAGTCCCATGAACGTGTTTGACGAGTATCGGTCCTCTGTGAGAAAGGCATATTCGGGTACAGTTAGATGCTGAAAGATTGATGTGAGCTCGGTATCGTCTTTTTTATTGTAGCCTAGGTCCGTTATACAGTCTTGTTGACTGCCTAGTAGGCATGAGAGATAGTGCGCTGCAGAACGATTAGCGAGCTCGGCTGCGAGTCAGGGTGAGAATTTATTATAATCTGTAGTGGTGATTGTGAAGTATCCTGTTGCTATGCCTGGCTCAACCTTCTCGCGGTCTGGGAGATTATATTGGCTGGGTTTGTCAATCTCAGTAAGGTATGATTCGAAGCTTTTGCTGGTGTCCTTTTTGCCTTCTTTTTGTACAATATATTGGTCTATTATAGCTTCGTATGGCTTCCTAGTGGCTCGGTGTTCTTCCTCAGTATGCTCTGTAGACTAGCAGCCCGGCTTCTTACAGACATGGCAAACCTGCGGTGCATGATCTCAGGAGTAGCGGCGCAGTGAGCGACTCGGGTATCGTGAGTTACTTTATTCTTGTGAGCAGCCTTGCCTATATGATGAACAACCTCGGTGCGGTAAACGTGACGGCTGACGGGTATTGTAGCGGCAGTCTATAAAGTTGATACCATGAATATTACTCTGTTGTTTACATTTATACTGTCTCACGTTCAATTAGAGGTCCTGAATTAGGCCTGGTATAGTTGGCGCTGGCTTTGCTGTAGCCTAGTCACATGCTAGATGTGTGCTCGTTGCTTCAAGTAGCTTTATGTGCCAGTATGTCTGTGTTTGTAGCTCGTCCGGTAGGTAATAAAATAAATCTTATAGTTGCACCAGCATTAAATTGAGACACTTATACACTGATTTCTCTGGGTTGGCCTGGATTGTACTGGCTAGCGTTGTGGCGGACCATTCAGTTTTTATAGATTACTGGTGCTCTGGTCCTTTGAAGCGAGTGATAATCTCTTCCGCTGGATCCTTTCCTTGTACGATCCATAGGTTGATGTTGTCCCAGTAGTAGCTAAGGGCTGCGTCCCTGAGCATGTGTGGTAGTGCTTCTCTATACGATTTGGGGGTGTTGGGCAGTCCGTTCTGACGGCAATAGCCATAGAAGATCTTCAGCTTCCTTTTGAATGAGTCACCAGAGCCTTTATATTTAAGCTCGGATGCACTGTTATAGCTCTTACCGATATTTATAATTGCTTGTATAGCTGTATATTGTGGCTGCGGCCGTAGGCTTTGTGTGTTAATATTCTATTGCTCCTGCAATTCAGGGATGCCATGTAGCTGGGCTGTTATTCCTGCGGTTGTACGAGATGCTAGGGCTGGTGTGAATGGGGTCAAAAATCTTGTCGCTTGGTATGGTGTCTCTGGGGCTGCATTTAATGATAGTGCCGGGTCTAAGTCTGACCTTAATCTTGTTACAACTCCAGTATAAGCTCTTTGGTATGATGTAGGCGTATCCGGGACCGTACAAAGGTGGGATTCTGGTTCGGGGGTCGTTGCAACAATTCTTTGCGGTTGGGTATTAGCAGTGATTACGGACGTGAATCTGGTGTTTATATCTGATGATTCGAAGGTCCTACCCTTTCGGAGGTGTGCAATAACCTCAGTTTTGGTCCACTCATGGGGCTCTCGCTGGGCGGCAGCTGTTGCTACATTTTCAGTAATAAGATAACCTTTCGTATCGTCAACATACATGCCGTTGCTCTTAAGTAAAGTGATAAGCTTGCTGAGCAGTAGAAAAGACGTCTGCCAGAGGTGGTTAAGGCTCCATTTTTCAAAGTCTTGTTTGAATATAGCCCATAGAACCACGTCCTCTGCCTCTTTATACTTCTTCAACTTCCCTTCAACGTATGTGTCACGTTGGGTCCGGTTCTTGCCCTCAGGGTCGAATTCGTTTGGATTCGTATTTGGGGCCATTGTCGGGTTGATATAAGGGGTTGGTTATATCAAGAATTCGATGTACGAATGAACGTCTATCGAAAGGGAAAAGGTTCGGGTTTTTGGCTCAAATCAGGTGTCTGATCTGCGGCCACTGATCAGTGTTAGTTTAGCTACGTCCCGTATCACGAAGCGTAGGATATCGTAAGCTAGGGCGATCCAACTGCCCTACGTGGTGAGCCTTGCTATATAGCACGAAATGTAATATTAAAAAAGACTGACCCCCGAAACTAGGGGGGGCGGGGTGCCTAGATACATTATATGGTGTTGGTCGCTCTAGCGCACGGAGAATAGTAATCCCGACCAGCTCGCGTACGAATCGACGGCGTGCTACAGCGCCGTATAGTGATTCGTAAGATCGCTATTCAAACAGTACGATTCATAGGTACGATATCTAAGTAGGACTAAGGATATCCATAGGATGGAGTACGAATCTATAGACGCTCGGAGCGGAATAACCAGTAGTCCGGACGAGCGAGCGTATACGTACGGCGCTCAATAAGGCCTGCGGGTTCACGGCCTTAAAAGATTGATTGTTCAAAGTTCGTTAATTGTTTAAACATGTGGGGCTGTTTAAAAAGACTGTTTAAAAGGTGGATCCTCTAAGTTTCTTAACTCGTTCAAAAGTGGGTCATTTGAATAAACTGTTCAAAATGGTGGATTATTCAAGTTCATGAATTATTTAAAAAAGTGGGTCGTTAAAATAAACTGTTTTAAACGACCCACTTTTTAAGCAATTCTTGTTAGATTGTATGTAACAATCTCTAGCGGTTTATCTCAACGTATCAAATTATGTATGCACAAGATGTGGGAATCCTTGATCCTTGTTGTTCTTGTTCTTGTCTCTAAGTACAGTCCAGGTGGAAGATATCTTTTACCCCCTATTCGGTGGATCCGTGTGTGGCTCGCTATTATTGGCTGACAAATCTCCTCTATCTGATTGGTTGAATCAGCTTAGCTAATCCAACAATTCTTGAACAACCTATAAACCCAGTTCTTTAAACGGCTTAGATGACCATAAACCTAAAAAACTCAATTCTTTAAATAGTATTCTTCGGTACCTGAAGGACCCACTTATCCATGCAATCAACTTGAACAATCAACTTCCGTAAACGGCGTATCAAGCTGAACAACCCACATCTGAACTACTGCTTATTACACAATTAACGTCTAATGACCGGTTTAAAAAGACCTAGGATTCTAGATCAAGGCAGCACTCTATCTGATATGATTCAGTTCCAGTAGGCGAGTGAAGGAGTCCTCCAGCTGAGCGGCAATTGAAGTTCAGCTTAAGTTAGAAATAATCTACCCCTGCTCTAGATCAAATGCTGATTCAGGCGCCCAAGTAATGTTTCAAGGGTCTGTCTGAGCAAGTAAATTGAGTTCAGTCTATCTAAGAAGCATCGACATTGGAAACAAGCCCCTAATGCAAGCATAGCACATCCGTTGATCCACCCGTCAAAGTGGCGTTCGGCTAGAATCATACACAGGGAAATCATGCATTCTTCGATATTCTCTGTCAAGTATATTAGACCCGTATGTGGTATAGAGCCAAGGAAGTCTGAAAAAAAAAAAAGTGTGGAAACGCTACAGTAGTTTGCACCTCCAGAGTAGCCGAAGCTGGGATTTGTTCAAAAAATGCTTGCAAAGCACAAATACGATTTCCTTGCGGATAGGATCCACCTTAAATCGAGAATTTTCTTGCACGCAAATGACGAATTCAGCTCAGACATGCCAATCAGAACTTTAAAAAAACGGAGTTACAGTACTGTACATGACTAAGCTCTTTTCATCTGATGGCCGTACAGAGTACAGTCGCACTGAAAATCTCCTTTCCAATTGCATACATAGACTTCGTTTTCAAACCCTAACGCTAGGTGCTGTCTAGCTGTATATAGCTAACGTATTATGGAAGCTACCAACCATTAGCTGTTTGTAAGGGCTCATTCAATAGTCATATTGGAAGCTAAGTACAAGAATACCAAACATGGAGAAAGAAAGAAAAAGCTAGGAATGTGTGTGTGTGTGTGTGTTTCTATTTAACGGCCGCAGGCCTAGACCTCTGCAAGTCCCATGGGACTAGTAAAAAGTCCCGCCCAGTCCCATGGGACAAATGTCCATGGGACTGTGCGGGCCGCTTCCGCCCGTCCATGGGAGTCCCATGGGATTCCCATGGGACTCCCAAGGCTACCAACTTTCTGCCTGAATTTGCATAAACCTGTGGGGCATTACCTGTTTCGGCCGCATAAAGTGCTGACTAACTCCCGGCATTAGCTGTTATTTACATATGTATTATACCCGTAACATATCTCATATTCTAAACACTCAAATCAGAGTGAGCGGAGTATGCAGAGTCACGACTCACGAGTGAGCACAATGGCACATAGACTTACAGAGTGCTAAGTGATAGAGCACTCAGCACTGAGCAGATAGAGTATACAGCACGCACAGAGTACAGACTCTAGAGCGCACAGAGTAGATGGGGTACACCGTACACCGAGTAGAACTTCGATAGCCAATTGATTTAGCTCTAGATTCCAGCTAGTCCTTCTAGAAATATATATATCCAGTATACAACTCTCACGGAAATATATCATCGATGTGTTCTTGTCAGTCTTTGCGCTAAATGGATCCTGAAGAATCCATAGTACGATTGTTTAAAGCTGCCAGAATCTTAAATTGCTACTCTGACAGTCTCTAGTCATAGTAAAGCTACGATAACGTTGTTTTTCATTCATGGGATAACCACCAAAATTGATAAAAACCTGACTTTCTTCCCGGGGGATCGTCTAGACCCTGTATTGATGGGACTTGGGACTCCCATGGGATTTCCATAGGACTCCCGCGGGACTCCCATGGGAGTTATCGGTATGAGCCAATGGATATAGCGTATCACATAGTCAAGTGGATTATAACAACACGTCTGACGTGTTGCCCCTAACGCTAATACTAAAGAGTGAAGAGTCAAGACTTAGAGCTAGTTGATGAAAGCCATAGTATATACATATAAGATTCAGAGTTAGAGATTTAAAAACTATTTGATTTATTATGTAGGTGATGCTTTACCTAGAGCAGTACCAGCAGTCTGCCTCAAACTCATAATGTCTCAACTTTCTCGATTTTCAGATGCTGGTCCCTCGTCATTTCTTGGGAGTGATATTCCTGACGATTTTACATCATATTCTATGACAACGCCTGCTACCTCTCTTGCACAAGATCAACCAGCAATCTCCTTTAAGTCCTTTCTATCTACGACCGACACAGGTTCTCCTATCCCCGAATCGTTACAACTGGTAGGGCCTGATAGGAGAAAGTCCTGGGTTCTTTGGTCTGAAATGAATAAGGATGATTTTATCAGTTGGTGGATGGGGACACAATTCCTAAAGTGCTATCCAAACAAAAAAATTAATTAGGAGGCTAAAAAACAGTCATCATGCTAGAATAACTATGACCAGGTGGCTAATCATCTAACAGGAGACCCTCAAGTCATGTGTAAACAATGCGGGAAGACTCTTCCTCATCCACAGAAGACATCAAATGGTACGAATTCTATGAAACGACATTTGAGTGGAGCAAAGTGCGTGAAAGCAGCATTTGATACTACTCAGCAACAGAACATCCAAGAATCCCTCCAATTCGCAGTAAATAATCCGACTTCTACTTGATTTCATGATGCTGATTTACACTATCATAGGCTCATCGACCAACCAAGACAATAAAAGTATTCAATGACGAAGATTGGACTCAAACTCAAATCGAACTGATTGCAAATTCACACCTCCCATTCCAATTTCTCGCACACAAAGGCCTTATCAATCTGATTCAATATGCCTGTCTGGCTCCCACTATGCCGAATCTACTCTCGCCAACTACCGCTCGGCGTCAGCTTGGACTTCAAGTCAAGAGGAGACAAGCAGAAATTCTGTCCTATCTCCCACCTGGTGCAAAGATCTCAGTAGCTCTTGATTGTTGGACCTCACCTTTCCAGCAAGCATTTATAGCAATAACTAGATATTTTATCGACAAGAATTGGCAATATCGTGAGATTCTTCTAGGGTTTGAGCCTCTCTATGATCGGCATACCAGTATAAATCTTAGTGCGGTTTTATTAGAGACACTTCAGCAACATGACTTAGTTGACCGTGTACTGGCATTGACAACTGACAATGCTTCAAATAACAAAACCCTACTACGGGCGTTCAATGACGCAATCGAGTCCCCAGATATCCCAGAGGAGCTTCGTCTTGTACGCATACCCTGTCTGGCTCATGTTATCCAACTTAGTCTCAAGGACTTGTTATGCCTTATGAAAGTGAATCTAAAAAATGATAATCCGGACCAAGCCTGGTCAGATGAAGAAGCAGAGCGACTACGGCAAATCCGGAGAGAAAAGGGCATCAGTTATACACTAGCCAAAGTAAGTACAGTGTCGTGAGCCAATTTTAAATATCATCCCAAGCTATTTATCAATCTTATCTAATATATTATCTAGATACGTGGCTTGGCTATTTTTATCAATGCTAGCCCCTAAAGACGCACAGCATTCCTCGGCCTCCAAGCCAAAGAACCAAAGCTAGTACCAATACAAGATGTGAGAACACGATGGAACTCCATATTCTTGATATTACATCGTGCGAAACGTCTTCAAGCGATTTTTGATAGATACTGTATCAAGCATAATCATACACAATTTCGACTCAATGCGGAGGAATAGCGTCAGGTTGACTACTTGATCTGTATTACTCATCCCTTTTACCAGTGGACTACAGCACTTTCGAAGGTTAAGGATGTAACAGTCCATAATATCTTTCGAGTATACAATCTACTCTTCGATCACTTTGAGAGCTCGATGCGCCAGCTTCAATGGAAGCGAGTACCCTGGAAGCAAGAAATGCTTACTGCACTCGATGCTGGTATAGAAAAGCTGAAAGCTTATTATAATGATACACAGGAGATCCATGGTAATCTCTATGCGATTGGAACGATCCTTGCTCCACAGTATAAATTACAGTTCTTTTCAACATCAGAATGGGCAGATAATAATTTTGAGTGGCGCCAGACATACCATGATTTTCTAAAGGATTATCTCGAGCATTACTCTAAAGACTAGTCACAATCATAGGTCTCTTTGCTAAACACATCATCTGCTTCAAGAGTTGACGAAATTGAAAGGCTATTTAACTGTGGGTCGCGCTAAATAACACAGACACTGGCAAAGGCTACTACAAATGAGCTCCAAGAATATCTTGATAGTGGTAAGTCTATAATTCGGTACTTCTACTATATATTAACATCTGTTATTTAGGGACTGTGAAGAAGAAACCATGTGATTTCTGGAAAGAGATGGAGGATAAGTATCCTACACTTGCTAGAGTCGCTTGGGATATTTTCTCAATTCCTGCTACAGGTGCAGGAGTTGAACGACTCTTCAACTCCGCTCGAGATATCTGCTACTATCAACGAGGATCTCTGAACTCTACTACAATTCAGGATCTAATGATGTTCCAGTGTATTTCCAAGTTCAATATCAAAGTGGAGGATGATAGGGAGGATATTAATATTCCACTAGAAGATCGACAGCAAAAAGATGAGGCTCGAGAGGCTGAGCTTCAAGACATTGTACCTGATCCTATTAGTGATCATGAAGAAAGTGATAGTGAGGAAAATGATGGCGAGGAAAATAATGGCGAGGAAGTGATTCAGCTAACTGAAGTAGTAGAGGAGGCAACAACAGTTTCTAACCCTACTACGATAAATAAGAAGAGCAACGCGTTACCACAACCCAGTAAGCGTGCACTCAGAAAGAGAAGGATAATCTTAGTAGAGGAACACACCGACGATGAAGCACTTCTAGGAACCAGCAATTGAGCATCACGAAGAGTACAGGCACGGTTAGGGAGAAAAGATGATGGCTTTGACTATTACTAATAATAGTAATATATAGCTCTACTGCTCTAGATATGAATGTCATATAACAGTTATGAATCTTGTGATTCTTGGTTGCGAACTTGCGATTCTAAGAACATAATCTACACCTACTGACCGTCCGACGCTTCTGTAGACTGTAGTGAATCAATAAGTAAGAAAAGCGCGGCGGTATTACTTGTATTGATTTCATACTGTTACTTAAAAATACGGACTAGTTTGGCATAAATTATGCAAACAGCGGATTCGTCTATGTTTGCACTGTTTGCAGTCCCATGGACAGTCCCATGGAAATCCTGCCCATGGACAGCAGGGTACCGCCCGCCCATGGACACAGGCTTCAGTCCCATGGGGCGCCCATGGACGCCCATGGACAGTCCCATTGGGCCAGTCCCATGGGACTTGCAGAGGTCTACGCAGGCCATAACTTTTGTCATGGTCCCTACCCATTCCCTAGTGGGACAAAGGCCGCCAGGAGGTGAGTCCTGGGTTTCACTATCCATATATATATAGCACTTTTAAATACATACAGACGTCTTAATGTAGATTTGGGCCTTCGGCGCGTTTACATAGCTGCTTCGGGCGGTATTGGGTGAACGCTGGTGCGCATTCGCCGTGAATCGTGTCATAAAGGCACGTCCCACGAACTGAGGGAAACCCTATGGGAGAAACCTCAGAAGCATCACGTAGAAGTCAATCGGCTAGGTTGCGTACTAATCTAAAGCCGAGGGGTGTGGAAAATGTCTCCCGTAGGAGTGCCGGGCGTGGGATTCGAACCCACAACGCTCTAATCAGTAAGATAGCTACCGAGTAGGTGTTTCCTGGATGGTGCTTTCCACTACGCCATCTGCCAGGCAAAAAGCTAGGAATGTGAGGCTATCTGCAAACAAGATGTATTGTCGTGATCACGTGACAGAATCATGAACCCCCCTACGTAACCCTAGCATGTGACTACGTAAACCGAACTCTGTGAATAACCTTATTACTGACTATCACATTACTCCCCTCTCTTATCGGAACTTGCAGTGCACTAGCACAAACTCAGTTAAGCTTAATACTCAAAGATATCTTTATAGTGGAAATATCGATATTGACCTTATTCTGCCCACTCTTCTATCTACATCTTGAGGGGATTGTTGGACACTATTTATGCTTGAGAATCCCATCCACGCAATCTCAAATAGAAGATTCTCGACACAGAGCTGTAAAGTTGATTCGTAGATTCAATCTTGTGACTTCAATTCTCGAATTTTTTTTGTATCAATGTTGTAGGCTTTCCTTGATTAGGTTTAGCTTACCTAATCCTCGACATCTCTATAAGACGCTTGTCCCCAAGCACTTGGTTTCAACTCCTCTATCGCGTTATCTTTTCTATCATTGTTAATAAATTTGTCCCTCTCTACTGCCTCAATCTATCGTTGCAAGTTTACTGGGGGTCCTGGCTTCTCTGGATATCAATCATGGAATGACTTTAATTAACACGGTGCATTCTTAAAATTTGCCGCCAAATACCATCTTAGATCAGGATCATAGCCTAGCCACTTCACCTGATAATGAAGCTTATTCCATCTCATCTTTGAATTAAGGATTTTCTCTACCTCCCACTCCTGCTAACTATTAATCTCCACCGGCTTCACTCTTTCTAAAATCTAACCTCTTAATGGCTCAGTCGATGACACACACTGTAATTTTTTTAGTGTAAAGATATTGTAAATTTGCATTCCTTCGTCTAGCTTTAATTGATAGGCCTAGCTGACTTTTTCAATTATCTTGTAGAGACCTGCAGCTTGGTCTGCGAGCTTCCAACTTAGACAATTCATTCTCTATCCTTTTATCAATATCATAACTTCATCTCCCACGTTAAAGTCAACCTCTCGTCGGTACTTGTCAGCTTGCTTCTTTTGATGCTATTATGCTATCTCTAGATTACCACAAGCAAAGTCCCAAATTTCTTGAAATTGCTTCACCCACACGCGCATATCCTTCTCATTAACAGTGAACTTCCTCAATGGATCTGGTTTCCTCCAGTTAAATAACATCCTTGGTTGAAACCTCTTTTTAATTATAAATGATGACAACCCTGTGGAATCTTGAGACAATGAAGTAGCCACAAAATTGATAATTGACAACCACTCTGACTAATCATCTTGAAAGTGGTTAACATATAGTCTCAGGTATTAGGATAAATACTAATTTGCGATCTCTGTCTGCCTATTGGTCTGAGCATGATCTGCTGTAGACAATAAAATCTTGATTCCTAATATATAGTATACCTTGTTCTAGAATTCTGACACGAACTGGGGACCACGATCTAACACAATAGAGTCCAGTAATCCTGTACAAGCGTACACGTACTTTATCTAGAGTCTAGCCAACTCTCTTGCATCAATGTTCTTACGGCATGGTATAGATATTAGAGTCTTGCCAAACCAATTAACCACTATAAACATCGTGTTGTAGCCTATCTTGTCAGGAGGATAGATTATAAAATCTATGGAGATATACTGCCATGGTCTGCTAGGGATTGGCAATAGATTCAATAGTCCTGGCGGTAAGTCTCTTCTTGTGTTTGTGCGCTTACATGTCACATAGTTATCGATATATTGCTCCACATCTTTGTTCTAGGTAATCCAATAGTAATGTGCTTGAACTAATTGCTTTATCTTGTTCTTACCTGGGTGAGCTGTCAACAGTTAACAATGGATTTCATCTAGTAACTAAGCTCGAAGATCCCCCTCATCTGGAATAAATACCCAATCTTTGAATAACAAGACCTCTTCGTATAATATCTAGTTCTTGTCTCCCGTTCTCATAAGCTCTTGGAATTGCTTACATTCAGGGCTTCTTGTATTTATGGTGATGACTCTAGAAATAACATCTATAGCAGTGTTTATTGGTGATAGCTTAACACTCTTCTGATTAGGAGGCTCATTATTATCTTCCCTACCTTCTTCCTTTTCAACCACACTTAACGAATCTTTTACTAGTGAAGGCCCTAGGCACTTCTTTGGCAACATGAGCTGCATACACCCTTTCTTGTGGTTAACTGGAGTGCTTTCTCTCCAAGTTAATGTATCCGCCAGCGTGTTCTCCTTTCCTGGATGGTGCTTAATAATAAAGTAATATTGATTTACTAATTTGCACCACCTAGCTTGTCTAGCAGTAAGGCGCTTTGTCGTCATGAAGTACCGCAGAGCCATATAATTAGAAAGAATCTTAAATTGTTTGCCTCTCTATAAGCCCACCAGCTCAGCCCTCCATTCTTTTAGGGCTGATATAATTGCTAGGAGCTCCTTATTGTGAATGTTATAATTGAATTATGCGTTGGTCATTGTCTTTGAGAAGTATGTAACTGGGTGCTAGTGACTATTCTCTTGTAATTAAGAGAATACTGCAGTGATAACTCCATCTAAAGCATCAGTTTCTAATTAAGAAGGTAACTCGGGCTGATAGTGACATAACACAGGTGCACTGGCAAGGCATCTTTTTAGTTTATTAAAAGCTTCTTGACACTTAGTTATCTATTTAAATGATATATTCTGCCATGTTAGGTAATTCAATGGCTTTGCTATTCAACTATACCCTTGTATGAACTTCTGATAAAAACCACAGAATTCTAAGAAAGACCGAATGCTAAAAATAGTGGTGGGAGCCTTCCACTCAGTAATAGCCTTAATCTTTTCCTAATTAATCTTAATGCCATCCTTAGTCATGATGAAACCTAGGAACTTTGTTTGTTCCACACTGAATTTGCACTTGTGAATTGCTGCTTATAATCCAGTGGCTTAGAGTCGTTCCAACACTATTTTCATGTGAATCTAATGCTCTACCATGTTCTTACTGTAGATGAGCAGATTATCCACGAAAGCAATCAGAAATCTATCAAGGCAATCCATAAAGATATCATTCATGAATCGCTGGAAAGTCGTAGGACTATTAGTCAATCCAAAGGGCATAACTTTATACTTGTAGGTACCATATTGACACCAAAAAGTAGTGTATTCCTTAGAGTCTGGATCCATACAAATCCTATGGAAATCTTGTCTAATGTCAAGCTTCGTGAAGATGTGTGCTCAACTTAGACACTTAAAAACCTTATTGATTAGTGGTAAAGGATACCAGTCCTTCTTAGTTAATTGGTTAAGCTTGCGGTAGTTAACACAGAAACGCAATCCTTCTCCTAGCTTCAATGCTATAATAATTGGTGCTGCAAATAGTAAGCTACTAGGCTCAAGGAATCCTTTATTCAGGTTATCAATAATGTACTCTTGCGCTGCTTCTAGTTCATCTCTCGACATCTTATAGAGAGAGTTATAACTCAACTCGTTCGGCTTTTCCAACTCAATTTTATAGTTATAAGGCCGGTGCGGAGGCAACTTGTCCAATTCATGCTTGGAGAAGATATCTACAAAGTCTTTTAGATAAGCTGATAGCTTTTTCCTGATTTCCTCTTCTTCTAGTTTTTCCTCTAGGATCTTTTTATCCTTAATGATCTTATCGATCTCATATAAGCTGGTAAAGAAGATTTGACTCTTCTTCTGCTACACTAAGTGATGGAAACCATTTCCCCTAATGATAGTGATGTCAAGTTCCACTAACTTATAAGCTTTAGGATTTCTTCGAATTGGAAGTAGAGGCGGATCCTCCTAATCCTTCATTAATTCCTTGATAAATCAGTTTATCCTTAGGAGTGTAGCCTCATAGTTCTTCTTATATGATTGGCCATATTCCATGGGAATAGGTCTTAGCTATTACTTCTCGAAAGCCTGGTCTCGTCGGTCGGCATCTTTTTAATGATCAGGATTGATTTTATTCTATTACTTTAGAATCTGCTGAGGTAATTGCATATATCCCTTGGTAACAATCTCATTCTTTAAAGAGACTTCCTCTGGCCATAACAGTTGCTTCTTTGCATAGTCCATGAGAATGTTATGCTTTGCAAACCATATCTTCCTTAGGATCACATTATGCTTGTCTAAATTGACAATGAGGAATGGCACATCTAGCTAACAATGTCTATTCATAATAAATATGAATATGATAGCATGAGTAATTGGGATTGCAGTCTTGCCATTATATCCTCTTATAGCATATTTATTTTCTAACTGATGAGTCCTCACCTTGAGGAATCTGCTCAACAATATAGTGAAATTAGTATCTATAAATACTAGTCTATTTACTCTAGTATCAGCAAGTGCCCGTGCAGTAATTAAATGTGTATTCTTCGCTATTTAAATTAGTATTATGAAACTATCCTTTTCACATCCAATTAATTGACTAAGATCTATATCACACATGCTGACTTCTATTGAGCCTAAGAAGGAGACTTTTTCTAGGCTTACTTGTTTTCTAATTCCAAATTAGAGTTGACTGAGCTCGCTTCATCTATCTTTTCTAGCTTCTTAAGGTCTGAACTCTTCTTTGCAGCTGGCTTATCATTATTAGGACAATCTCGACCAATGTGACCAGTTTGGCAATATTTGAAGTATTTGCCCTCTTTTATAAGCAGAGCACGAGCTATATTATCCACCTATTCACCTTTCTTATCATCCTTGTTTGATAAACTACTATCAGCAGCAGAGAGAGTAGGGAAGAGATAGTTTGCAGGGGTTAAGCAAATAGAATTACTAGCGTTGGAACTAGCACTCAAATTTGTATTCATACTGCGATGGTATACTTTGCTCTCAACAGCAGAAATTACTTTAAGGCAATTTACTGTCTTTGTAACTTTTCTTACAAAACCAGCCCAGTCAAGGTCTGGGTTATCTGCTTCATCAGTCAACTTATACTACAGCTCAAAGCTCAGCTTGCTATAAAGGTCTTCCTTCCAAGATTGAATGTCAGTCTTGGATTCTTGAGCTTTATAAGTGAATTTAGTTAGGAAATCCTGGAATTTCATCTTGCTCGTCATCTGAACAGCATAATATCTAGCTTTTGCATTAGTGACTTAATTAACATCTTTAAAAATAGTCTTTAAGTGGTTAAACATGTTGTCAGCATCTATGAAGGGATGAGGAGAGTTCTTGCAAAGACGGGGCATTAAATGCTTAGCTATCTAACCCTCATACATTTTCTTTATAAAAAGAATTTAATCCTTTATATTTGGATAGTGATCTGCGTTGCTCTCTAGGGTTCCTTCCATATTAATTAATCAAGACTCAAAGGTTGGATTGACACTGTCTAAGAGCTTTGCTCCTTTAGGCAACTTGGTGGATTTTAGCGTGAAGGTTAGTCTTGGTGTATCTCCCTCGCTACCACCCCAACTACCAGTTTAGAGGTGTAACTTAGTAAAAGCTTATATATACTAGTTATGTTCTTCTTGCAGTTCAACAATATTGTCGGCATTTTGCTTGGCCTCGCGATAAGCCTCTTTCAGTTCTTTCTTAAGTTGGGTAAGTTCTTCTTTCTGATTCTGATTCTGATTGGTATTCACTCCACCTAGAGCATCAAGATTCTCAACCATCTCATTGTGAGCAGCAGCAGCTTCCTCATACAGTTAGAGCAAGTGCTGTTGTCGACGGAGGACATTGGCAAAGAGATAGTAAGGATTCTCTTCTGCCTCTTTGACGAATTCTTCTTCTGTGTAAGTTTTCTCGAAGATGGCTTCTAGATCTGCCTTGTCGAATTCTTCCATATACGAAAGAAGATAGTCCTCTCGCAAGTTGGCGAGTACCTCTTCAGGCAGCTGGCTGACACGAGGCATCGCGAGTTCTGTTCTGTCGGTTCGGTTCTATTTGGTTTTCGAAATCTTGAGAATTGGGATACTTGTCGCGTCGCCTCCCCCCACCCTAGACCGGGTGGTGGTCGGCCCGGACTCAAGGGCCAAAAAATATGAAGTCTCATGTAAAATGTTTTACAGTCCACCAACGCCATATAAATTGCATATAAAAACTAGACAGGTATTAAATACAAGCATTGTTCACCTATCTCCCTGAGTATCAAAGAAAAACCCGCTGTTTTGAGGCTCTGTTGAAGCCACTTCTTCCATCGGCTGCGGCACGCCAACGACATGGCTCTTATAGATTTTCAACAAATCCCCATCATGACGGCGTTTTATGAGGCGATTCGCATCTTTTGCATAGAGTGCACCACTCGCTTTGACTTGGCGCTTTGTAGTTTTTTGATTCTTGCGCGTTGCTATATCACGAACCTTGGCAAAGCTCTCACGGTGTAGATCGCCTAATTCGGCCAAGGTGAGACTGCCTTGATTAACCACTTTTATATGGCGTGAAAGGCCCGGGCTTACTTCGTCAAGAATATCCTTTATACCGTCAATCGATTTTTCAATCTTATTGACATAGCGACGTAGTTTTACGGCGGTTGACGGTGGAGATATTGATTTTGTAGTTGGTGAGCTGGGAATAGTGTCATCCGCCTCGCCATATATTTTTAGTGCATCCCCTTCAGCAACAAGTGCTTCAAATGCTTCCTCTGGCTGAAGCATCATATCAAGTATAAGCCAAGGATTAAGAGGCCAAATTCCTCACTCTCTCCAGCCGTGCCGAATCGTTCGTGTGGTAAATGTCTTTATCCGGATATCGCGTAATTCTTCAAAAAAGTCATTTTTATCAAAATTGAAGCTACCCAAGCGTGCAATCTTATTTATAACCCGTCCATGAACATGTTTATATTGCTGAAATGGCACTCCATCGAGTGGTTGTAAAAAATGCGTAGAATGAGGCGGAAATCGGAATGGGCGAATGTACCAAATTTCACAATATTGCACAAACTATATAGTAAGATAAGTTATATAATTATCCATAAGAAGTAACCGCCAATCCGGGAAGGCCCCAGGCCTAGAGAAGTGGTCAAAGTGTGAAGCCATTTGAATGCGATCTCATCTGTGATAAATCCATTCGAAGCAGGTGCAACTAGCCAGTCGTCATCTTTTATATGCCGGTACTATTCCTCCAAATGGACTTGCCTTTTGGAATCAATAAAGGTGGTATAATCTTTCTTCGGCATTTATACTTTTAATGACAGTAATTGATTCTCAAGAGGACAGGCTAGATACCCTTTTTGATGTTTTTGGATATGCTGTTACCACCACTTCATCTTTTCCTTGTCCAACAATGAATCCAGTCTCGTCGAAGTTCCACAGATTTTGAGGGCGAATTTTGTATTGTTGTATAGCGAGCTCGAGGTCAATAAACCAGCGCTCAACCTCACCATAATGCTCTGCAACGGTACGTTCCTTTTCTTGAGGTTTTTGAACGATTCGTACATATTGTTTTGGCAGGCGCTTGATAAAATCGTGTACCCAATTTTTTCCGGCACGAGGGGCCTCTCCTGGACCACTGAAATCTTTGCCGAGCAAATAATTCGCACTTTCTTCAATTTGCTGATTCGTAGGAGGCGCGCCTATATTATCTAGATACTCAATCCATAGAATAAGTGCCTTTTCTTGATCTAGAGATAGTAGGCGCCTCGTAGGTGGGCGTGTTGAGCGAGAGGGTAAGCCATGCCACCGACGGGACAGTTTTTTGCGAGACACCCCATATTCACGCGATAATTTGCTAAAATTCGGCTTTATTTCGTGTTGACACGCACTGAGGGCCTTTGCAATCAATTCCTCCTCTTCTTTATATAATTTAGGGGTCATTTTGGCTCTGGTTTTGACGTTTGTAAATGCCAAGTTGAGATTTTGAAAATTTTGGCCCTTGAGTCCGGGCCGACCACCACCCGGTCTAGGGTGGGGGGAGGCGACGCGACAAGTAGTTAGCTTAACTGGGTTCTGACGATCGGACCCACTAGTTGCTGGATGCCTGATTTACGGTCGTAGATATAAAGGGATACGACACGCTGCCAACCGAAAATATTACTTATTGTGGTGATTCCAAGTGTTACATTCTAGGCTTGAGCTCACATTCTACTTCGAGTTTCCAAGTTGAATTACTGCTTCGTCTGACTAGATCAAAAGCTCAAGTTTCTGACCCGACGTTTCTGGCTCGACATTTCACGCATTCATTCTATCTCCCTTCGCATGAAATTTGATTAAATCATGAGCTTGCCATGTAGCCTACCGCTTAGTATGGCATCACCTGCTGTTCCGAGTGGTGCGATTCTAGGAAATTCTATTGACATTGACATTCGGCTTCGTTCCCTATCCAAAACTGCTCACAACGATCCGCGACCGACACCACCGCCCGAGTACTACTTGCAGCTCATGGAGTCTTACCCTACAAATAAACAGGGTGAAATTAATAGTTTCGGTAATATGCCGGCTGATGATACAGATGGCGAACTGTCGGAGGACGATGAATTTGCCGAGTTTAACTGGATTTCGTTAGTAGAGAACTTTGCAAGATCTGCTTGAAACTACTAACTGGAGGCAAGGATGTCAATGATTCTCTTCCCCACTTCAACCCTACTTGGTGGAATGCGGGACAAGAGATCTTTAGCATAAGCAGCCGCAGCCATTGCCACATATCCTTGCCACTCTTTGTTCTTGTGAAAGTCAGAATAGTCGCAAATCCCGCGTATCACCAGATATAGGAAATGATTCATCAAGCCTGCTACTTCTATCTTAAAACTGAGAACATTCTTTTCTGCAGCCAGTCAGTCACGGATCACGGCATTTTTCATCAACTGGTTTGCAGAAGCAATCAAGCCATAGTGGATGGCTAGGTTGTGCTCATATTCTGCCCGTTCACGTCACTCCATTAGCAGCAATGAACCTCTTAAGAAACTTCTTATTCTGTTCGTAGAATATATCCATTGCTAATTGCATCATGGAAATAAATCCCTCCACATCAATTTCTGCTGGGACCTCATCATCTATTGCTGTCAATTGATCTTCCTGCAAAGCTTCTAGATCAATATCTGACTCCGAATCAGAGTCTGCATCAGAATCTGTCACTGTCTCAATTTTTCTATATTCTGGGCGTAACACGAGATGCTTATTAACCCAGAATGGACTGACCCTCTGTCTGTGAACCCTAGTAAGGAATGTAATAGGGTCTGTGATAGGATCATAGCAATGTATGATATGCTTGCATATTAAGAATCGGCTTGATAGGAATGCATCACAAGCACATGTCCACAATACTGGGTTTATGTGATATTTTTGAATGCTTTTAGGATTAATTTCACGATCCTTAAGTTGTTTCCATTCCTTTTTAAATGCCTTTCTCCAGCTTGCAGAAGCTTTTCGATTGTCATTATTGTGGATTGCCTCCATTCTGTTCAGTGTATATGGTATAACTCGAGATATTAACACCCAGATGACTGGGTCGATGCGAGGATGATTGAACCGGTGAAGGTAATTATGCTTGATCTTTTGCCAGTGAGATTCAACAATCATTGTTGTCTTAAGAATTGGTATCTCTCTACCATTCGCTGATCGGGCCCATAGCTCCCATTAACCAGGTTTATACCAATTAATATATAAGTAAGCCCATAATTGGAAGTAATTTCGAGCTCGGCACCACGAATATATCTTAGTGATACATTCTTTGTAAATATTCTCTGGTGAACGATATGTGCCATTGTGATCTGGGATCAAAGAATGTGCATTATAGTGACGACTAAAGATCTCCAAAACTGTATCCCGCTTAGTGACGCTGGAAGTTTCAATGCGACCTTTTTCCTCAAATTTAATAGATTATGACTCACACTGGCACCTCCCATAGCGATGAATTCCATCTGGTCTGTGTACTGGCAATGAGCCCCAGCATATTTCGAGGTTTAAAATAAGCTTTTGAGCATCACCAGGAAAGTAGTGAGTCTGAGTATTCATCTTATTTGAGTCTTTAAATTTTGCTCGAATTGCGCGTCTTATATGCTAGAAATATAATTGGATTGTCGTTGTTGGCTATACCTGCTGAATAGCAGTAACCTCAGACTTATCCTTATCACATCCAAAGAAGGTTGGATTAAATCCTGATACTCTTAATGGTGTTAAAAATTGATAGAGAAGATAAGTCATTGCTCCCGCATCTGTACGCTTAGTACCATCCTCTGAACTGAGTATTTCAACAAAAAGATAGGCTAAAGGGACCCCAGTTCCATCAAGCTCTGCAAGAACAGCAAATAAATCCATTCCAGCATTGTTCATTCCAAATATGGCATCTATTGCCAACTCCTTTGCTCCTGCCGCTAGTGCGGCGATTGAATTGTCAATATAGAGGGCTAATCCCCGGATATTCCCAGCGGTGTATGTGGTATGTGAGTATTTCTCTGTGAAGTCAATAAGAAGGCGCAGTGCAGATTTAAATGGGTTGGTATCACGTCGCCATACACTTGCATTAGCTTGCTGCCATTGATAGTATACTTGATGTTGAGCCGCATTTTCAGCATGGTTGTGATGCAGCAGCTGTTCCGTCTTTCTCCAGGTTCGGTCCACGCTGGCGCAGATGAGATCTAATCGTATTTCATCACGATTACTATAAAGATCTCCCGCAGTTTCTAGATCCAATCCAGTAAGGTGAAAATGAATGCCGGTTGTTCGCAACCATGGAGTGATTTCAGAGACATGCTGACTATCATTCACAGTATGTGACACTAAGTTCTGAGTTTGAAATGTGCGGTATTCTTGGAGGAGGGTATCTAAGGAAGGAGGATCATTGCTTATAAGAGTAGATGCGTTATTGATATGTAGAGAGGCACGTGGTGATGAGAATAGACCAACCGGTACTACCATAAAGTAACGAATTTGTTCCTTTTCCTGAAATAATGTTTGAAGATGTGCATGATTCTAAGGCATTACTCCTTGACTTTTGCGCCATCCATGTTCCTGGTTATAAAGTTGTCGCATGTGACCAGCACTATAGGATCGATAGGAGCAGTGCTCTATATAACAGAGAAAGCCAAGGGTGGTTAGAAGGCCATTAATCTCAGTAATCCCATCTGTAGGCCGTATAACCTCGTCTAAAGTATTAGCAATTAATTGATATTCTGGATGCTGTTCAATTTCCTGTCGCTGTGGTCGTTTAATATGGTGTTTTCGAAGAAGATGTTGGGGAAGACTGTGGCGAGTATAACATGATCCATGCTCAGTGCAGAGAATTACCCGCCAATTTGTGAGGATGCGAAGATAGGAGGGAAAAAAGTGCGATTGCTCTCCCAATTCAGGAGATACAGACTTCTTGGAAGAGTGAGACATAATTGATAATAGAAAGGATATATTGAAGTAAAAATATCCACGTTAAAGTAATTATAAATAATGTAGAAATAAAAATGCACCATGATACAGATTTACCCTAAACCATGAACTGAGCTAGCTACACTATGTCGGATTGGTGGGTTAACTCCAGTCCAATCCTGAAAAATTGTTTACAAGGATGGTAAAATAAGAAGTGACTAGCAAGATTGTGAATATCTCCTCTTTTCTGTCCTCTCCGAGTACATCAGGTTCCAAAGCCGGGTTTATATAGATATTTTGCCAAGATGTGTAACAACTAACAGACTTGGGGTTCCAAGGAATACGGCCATGACGTTTCAAGTCGAGTTTCAGGTGCACCAGGTGAAGTTTTATATGTTTGAGGATGGCCTTTGGATTCTATACCTCGTTGGAAATTCGGATTATCTGACACATTGATCTTAGCTCCGGAAAATTTCTTAGCCGTACGGTTCAACGCAAACTATAAATAGGATTACCATCGCCAAACCGCGTTGTCTTGGGCCGCTGAGTATTGTCAGTATGACGCTGTGAAATTTGGTTGAGCGCGGGGCGAATGTCAATGCCGAAGATGCGGAGCGCGACACGCCTCTTGCTTGGTTGTTGCAAGCGAGTCGTGGATGAGAGACCATGGACAAAATCCGCGAATTTCTGCTAAGTTTGTCGGATTGGTAGGTTTATTCCAGGCAAATCCTGAGGAGGTTTTTACTGGGATGAAAAGAAAAGAAGTGACCAGCAAGACCTGTATGTATTGTGTTGTGTGTCCTCTCTGTGCATACATGAGTTTCCAAGAAGGGTTTTTATAGACATTTTTGGCGGGGTGATTTGTGAACTGTCATGAGGGGTAAATATGAGGATAATTTTGAGCTCTGATAAGGTAGCTTCTGATTGACTGAGATGTACTATGTAGGTGCCCAAGTATTGCCCTGACGTGGAGTAGATCTTCAACAGAACAAGACGATCTTTCTGACACTATCATGAGGGGTAAACCTTGAAGGTTCAAGGCTTCTGCCTCGCCGGATATCCGGGTTACCTAACAGCATTTTCCGACACAATTACGTTGGTCGGCTTTTTTTTAATCCGACGACGGCTAGGGCAGCCCGTCTCTTCGTCTACACGTTCTAGTACTTCCTCGACCGGTAGTTTAGCCTTATGAGAATCTGATTTTCGCGAGGTGCATTGACATGCAGAGATTAGTCGATTTCCTGCTCAGCAGGCAGCTGCCGCCTCGCCCAGCCCCAACACCAGTCACCATCACAGGCATCAGATTCCCAGCCGACGGTTCCAAGGCACAACTCGTATCTCTCACAACGACAACTGACGATGTACGCGATGGTCTTGACGGATCTTGGGGCCACGTGCCTGACCTGCGAGAGTTCTGGAAAACTGCACGGGCGTGGCAGTGGCGAGATATTGAGACCTTCAGGCTCGAGAACCAACCGATCAGCAACTGCAACGGGTTTTACGTGTTATTTTATTCGTTTGATCTTGAGTCGTTACCCGAAAATAGAAACTTTCCCAAGGCAATCTTTGGCAGGGAGCGCGCGTTTGCTGGGGACGCCTTTGTTGTTAAACTGAAAGGCAACGAGATTGGTCATGATATGGGCGACGATGGATGGGCCGCATGGGATAATGTGTCTTCGGATATTTTGAGATTGCCAGTTCTGGCAATATGATCTTTGACAATTGTGCTTGGCTTATAACGCACATTGAATCAGATGCATTCATTCTCTTGAGCTCATTTATGAGAAGGACCATTCAATACTGATCAAATCAGTCTTAACTATTGAGAAACCTAAGCTTAGAGAGGAAAATTATCATGTAGAGAGAAATTGAAGCTGTTTATGTGCAAGCAAACGGCGCGGTTACCTGGCCTGCTGCCTCAGGCACTGCGGTCTATGGCTGAACCGTCACACTTTGTAGTAGTGGCTCTATCTTAATTTTCTGTTATAAGATCATTTCTGCAAAGGAAATGGCAGTCCTTTAGGTCAAATATCTTTGCTGATGGAGTCGACGTGATATCTGTCTTGCTCCAACATGCGGGTGTCTTGAGTTTCCATGCTACGCAACCTATTGATGCTATTAACAGGAATTTCAATGGTGGCATCGCCATTGATTATGATTACGAGGCTGCTTCCTCTCGAGCCGATAAAAGACGCAAGCAAAATACATATTCCAAGAATGACATTGAAAAAAATTTCTCGATCGGCGGAATCTCAAATGTATGCTATTCTGACCACTGCTCTGGCATCTTCTAGCCCAGGCTCTCCGCACGCAAAGACTGTGCCAAATCTAGCTTCATATGGGCACCATATAACAAGCTATAGTTGGGGAATTGTTTCATTCTAGCAGTTATTTCAGTAATATCTTGAATCCATCGTCTTTCGTTTATAAAGACTAGAGCAGTAGTAGATCCACCAACTACTGATAATACGGTACAAAGTGCAATCCAGGACACGGACGGCTGGCCTTTCGTTGCGTGTTCGGCTTTGTGCACACAGTAATCTAACATTACTGTATTAAGCGCTCACCGGATGCGCTCTATCACCGGATGCACTCTTCTCCGCAAATTACTCTACCACGCAATTCGGTGATATCTCCATAGCAAATAAAGTTATAAGTATCAAAATTTACTACAGTGCAGGAAATGATGTACCGGATAGCTATATATAATTATTTAATCCCTAAACCGCACGGGTAAATTAATTTCTCGGCCTGAACGAGTCACCTCTATTTTCTGTTTCTTTGAAGAAACCTCCTCACTGCCCTCTGTGACACGCTTAGATCATCTTCCTTTAAGCTGTGTCTGCCTCTTTTGCATTTCCTAATCATCTTTAGCTTGTCTTTTAGTCTCCCGCGCTATGCGACGCTGCTCTTTTTCAAGCTCTTTTTGTTGCTTCTTCGCTTCTCGCTCACGGATCCGACTTTCTCGCTTTTCTTGGTTCTTTCGATCTCTCCTTTCGCGTTCAAGTGCTTCTTGTGTACGAAGAATTGCTGCATTAATCTTATCCTGCTCTTTCTGGGATTCAATATCTTGAATGCGCTGTTTGGCAGCTTCAACTTTGCTCGGCAAGAAGAACTGGGCTTCACCAGGGTTCTCTTTATTAGTAAGACCTAAAGGCCTGCCTCGTCTTTGGCGATTCTTCTCATTAACTAACGCATTAACTAGGCCTTTGTATTGGTGTTCAAGAATATCATTTCATATGATCAGTTTCTGTGCTGCTTCCATAACAAGCTTTGTGGCTTGTGTAAGATCTCCTTCTGTCACGGACCTGGATCCACCTTAGTTTTAACAGCGGTGCGTCCTGATACGTTAGGACAACTTGAACCTCGCACAGGTTCTGACCAATGATCAGTGGAGCGTGACGAGTTGTAAGTAACGAGTATGGACGATGCTGGGATGATAACTGAAATAGTAACAAAACTAAGATAGAAGAGATCCCCTGTACAGCCTGGTGCCCGTACGAGTTCGAATGCCTTGCTGACTCTCACTGTTGTATTCAAGTGACTTATGTCAAAGAGCTATGAAGAACTAAATACATGATGGTAAATGAGCGTCCTTATATATCCAGTCCTCCACGTTCTGTATACCGTATATCGTAGTATCGTAGCATACTACGATATTCATACTACAATACTATCATTGATTCCTCCAATGGTATCCCGTTGTTTCGTATACCTGTTGGATTGTACGTAACAATCTCTAACGGTATATCTCAACGTATCAAATTATGTATGCAAAAGTATGGAATCCTTGATCCCCTTGTTGTTCTTGTTCTTGTCTCTAAGTACAGTCCAGGTGGAAGATATCTTTTACTCCCTATTCGGTGGATCAATGTGTGGCTCGCTATTATTGGCTGACAAATCTCTTCTGTCTGATTGGTTGAATCAGCTTAGCTAATCCAACAATACCCTTTAACGTAATTCCCAAGCGAACCGCCCACCCAAGCGACCCGCCCACCTCCCCGAAAAATAACTCTCTATATTGATTTCAAATCACAATTTCTTAATCACATACAAATTATATACAAAAAATTAATTAGTAGTACGATTAGGACATCGATTAATTTTATGTCCTTCAACACCACAACCACTGCAGCGAAATTGGCGGCGTACGACTGCTTGAGAAGCTGGGAGCTCCGGCTCAACTGGAGCAGCCGTAACAGCTTGAGATGCCTCAACCTGACCTTGTACAAGCGCTTGAGCTTCTTCACTAGTAATCCCATGCTCAATAGATATCTGTTTCTTAGATTTTTGGCGTTTTTGCTTCTCTTTTTCATTCGCAGCTCGTAAATCATGGTTTTCTTTCCGTACGAGTAAAGTATCATTCGCTAGTATTTCGTAGGCTTTTGACAACCGTATAACTGCCTGATTGATTTCTTGATTCTGATTTCCTGTGCGCTCATTTATATGTTTATTGATTGTAGTTGACTGGCGTACAAATTGGCGTATATTTTGAGGTGTTTGTAAGCAGGATGATGCTGTATTGCTTGATCGACTTGGAGGGGGGGTTGGAGTCTTCAATTGAATATTAAGATATTGAAGAACTCGATCTGGATTGAAAGGCACTAATCCAGTGGCTGCGAAGCTATTCTGAATAGATTGAGCTTTATATGCCACTGTACGAGCCTGTGGAAATGCTGTTAAAAAGTCCATTTTGTCGATATGATTGAATCCAAGCCTCATTCGTTGCTCAACAACCTGCCCATAATACCGTTTTAAAACTGCAAAACAGCCAACATCAAGAGGCTGTAATAGATGCGAAGAATGAGGTGGCATGCAGATTGGAATAATATTATTCTCAGTGCATGTACGATCAAATTCTGGAGTCAAATGGCTTCCATGGCCATCAAGAATCAACATTCGGTATTTTCCCATTGTACGATCATTAATATTAGGAATAAAATGGGTTTTAAGCCATTCTAATCCTATTTGATCTGTTGTCCAACCATTATCGCTAATATTGATTCTCCAATCATCTGGAAGATCCTCAAACCAACCTAATCGTACGTTTTTCTTTGCTTTGAAAATAATGTACGAAGGTAACGCCCAACCAGTTGAATTTGTTGCTTCAATTGCAGTCACCCATTCTCGATTTCCAGGCTGTAAAAGCTTTGGCTGAGCATATCGATCGCTTCCAGTATAACCTTCGCAGATGCACAGAGTCCCATAGCAAAGCCAGTCTCATCAAAGTTATAGATATCTTCTGGTAAGATTCCATACTCAGATATAGCAGCTCGTACGCGGTCAAAATGTTCTTGAATTATCTTTGGATCTTCACATTTGGCACGTTCATAGTTATATTTCCTTGCGAATTTAGAATCAATCTCCGGACGGCGTTTAATCAGATTGGTCACCCAGTTTTTTCCAACTTGTGATTTTCCATGTTGTTGTAGAAGATAATTGACCATTTCTCGTACAAGAGAATGTCGGGGAGGTAATCCACGTCGATCTAAATCAAGAACCCATTTGACAAGTGAATCCTCCTCAGATTGAGTCAATTTATGGTGGTTGGCGCGCTTTTCACCTTTATATTCAATGCCTTTGAGTCGATCTCGGAGAGTCGTACGAGGAATATCATAAATCCTTGTAGCTTCACGAATATTGGAAATTCTTCCATTTTTCAAATCAGAAATAGCTAACTGAATCTTTCCCTCTATCTGAGCAGATTTTAAGGGATCTTTCTTGCGAATTGGTGGCATTTTGACGCGTTGAAATATGAGAAATCAATATAGAGAGTTATTTTTCGGGGAGGTGGGCGGGTCGC
>NW_002990118.1:2905377-3052785 GCF_000003125.1 Talaromyces stipitatus ATCC 10500 | reverse complement strand
TAATTCACAGTTCTCACGGAAATATAACTACGAACGTGCTAAATGTGAAGATCCGAATATAATACAAGAGCATTTTGATCGCGTACAAGAGGTTATCTCAAAGTATGGAATCTTACCGGAAGATATCTACAATTTTGATGAGACTGGCTTTGCTATGGGACTTTGTGCAACTGCAAAGGTTATTACTGGAAGCGGTCGATATGCTCGGCCAAAGCTATTACAGCCTGGAAATCGAGAATGGGTGACTGCAATTGAGGCAACAAATTCAACCGGATGGGTCTTGCCTTCGTACATCATTTTTAAGGCAAAACAATATACTCGACTGGGCTGGTTTGAGGATCTTCCAGATGACTGGAGAATCAATATCAGTAATAATGGATGGACAACAGATAAGATTGGCCATACAAACCCAAGAGACCTCTGGTCCTCACTTAAGGCCGGCTGCGATCAACGGACAACTCTCCCATTAATTACCCAATATGAATTGTTCCACAGCAACAAGTGGGAGCCAAAGAACACCATTTCTACCTACACAAGTTATTTCCGCAATATCTTTCTTTCCTTGGAAAACACCTCTTATAAAATCCATCAAGATATAGCTATTCATATCCTTGTGGATCAACTCCCTGACTGTTACAAAACCGAAGGTCAAACGGTAAAACAATTGAACCTTCCCTTCATTGAAATAGTGACCTACCTGCTTGCCAATATCAAAGATTCCTCGTCTGAAGGAGACAACACATCTGGCCAAGCCCTAGTAACTCGAGGCCGTCGTCCGAACCGCAGAACAAGCTCTCGGAACCTCCGTAATGAAGGCAATAACTCAAATTCAAACCGTCGTGAACAATCAAATCGAAATTCTCGGAATAAGCGACTTATCTGTAACTGGTACAAACGAGAGGGCCATTACGAGCGTGACTGTCATATTCGAACATGGCAGCTGTATCGCGTTGGCTCCTTGTCGGAGCCTTAAGCCCTAGGGAGTTCCAAATCGGGATATCTCTTTGTCTTCACAATTTCCCGATTAGGCTCCGACGAGAGCCGTACGCACACATACAAAAGTGATCTCTGCCCGCGGCTGAGCGTGCTCCTTTCCTTTTTTTCCTCATGCTTAGTTTTTGTTCGACCAGTTACCTCTTAGGATAGAGAATGAACGCCATCACATTCCTGGGATGGCGCTCCGACGGTCTGGGGCAAGCGCTTGGGGAAATTGCGTATGGCAAACATGAGATGTTGAGAAGAGAACGTCGCGGAGTTTTGGATCCCTCCGCGATGCCCTTTAGCACAATAACCGAAGCCCCGCAGTTTAGGCAATTCCGGGGGACGAGCTCTGGAGACTAGCATGAGCATCCGGCCCCTGCACATCCACCAGTTACCCCACAATTCACAATCACCATCTAGCGACTCTGGCCAGTCTCGCTGGCCGCCTGGGTTGCTATAGGCGGGGACTGCGCAAGAAGTATCGACAGCACCTTCGAATCTCATAGTACATTAACTATCCCCTGCTCAATTAACTTTCTGTTTCTCCGAAGACGCAAAACTGACAGTCCTGATGGGTTCCACTGCAATCCCATTTACTGCGGAGCACCCTTGTATCAAGATTCTTCTACACAAAAGAAAGTATAGTTCCTACTTGAAGTGCTTCGCAAGGGGCCTGTCGCTGTCAGTCTACCCACCATAACCCCACACCTTCGCTCCAGCAATGCAGTGCTCCGCGATGTCTCAAAGTACCAGGTTACCATATAAATAGCAACATGTGTACGCTGCGTTCTGCCAAAATCGAACTGTCCTTTTGTCTATTCCTAACCCTCGCACACCTCCACTGCTTTTAGGACCTTATCATGGCCATTATGATGAAAGTTCTTCTTCTAGGGCTGAGTGCATTCCAGCTGGTGTCTGCGGGAAATTCTAGCTACACTGAGCTCTACCGCCCTCAGTACCACTTTACCCCTTCCATAAACTGGATGAATGACCCCAATGGCCTCCTGTATTGCAAGGGAATATACCACCTTTTCTACCAATACAACCCGGGTGGAACAACGTGGGGTGCCATGTCATGGGGTCATGCGACCAGTCGCGACTTAACCCACTGGGAGCATCACCCTATCGCCCTCGAGGCCCGTGGCTTTCCTAACAACATCACTGAGATGTTCTTCTCCGGATCTGCTGTGGCTGATGTTGATAATACGAGTGGTTTTGGTCACAATGGCAAAACGCCCTTGGTTGCCATGTATACTTCCTATGTAGGTACTCTACACGTTTTATCCTGCCTTTGTGCCCTAACCTGACTGACAAAATGTCAACCTTTAGTACCCGATCGCACAAACCTTGCCAAGTGGAAAGAAAGTTCAAAAAGACCAGCAAGCCCAGTCTATTGCATACAGTCTGGACGATGGCATGACATGGATCACATATGATGTGGCAAACCCGGTTATTTTGGATCCTCCTGCCCCATATTCAGATCAGTTCCTTGACTTCCGTGATCCCAACGTCTTCTGGCATGAACCAACGAAGAAGTGGATTGCTGTCCTCTCTTTGGCAAAGGTTCACAAGCTCCTAATTTATGCATCCAAAGACCTTAAGAACTGGACTCTTGCTAGTGAGTTCGGTCCAGTGAATGCTGTCGGTGGGGTATGGGAGTGCCCCAATCTCTTCCCACTCCCTGTCGATGGAAATAAAAACAACGTGAAATGGGTCGCGTTGCTAGGACTTAACCCTGGTGGACCCCCTGGAACGATCGGCTCAGGCAGCCAATATATCGTAGGGAATTTCGACGGAACGACCTTCACTGCGGACAGCGACAGTATATATTCGGGGACTACCGCTCCACCAAGCGACAGCATCATTTTTGCGGACTTTGAAGGCACGGGAACTTTTACTGATCTTGGCTGGACCCCTTCTGGAGACTTGATCGGCCAGTCACCGGTCTCCGGCACTCTGCCTGGGCAACAATCGGTTTCCGGTTACCTCGGTAAGCGCCTCGTCAATACGTTCCTGGACGGGGATGCCACGACAGGAACACTTACTTCTAGGTCCTTCACAATCTCTAAGAGATATATCAACTTCCTCATCGGCGGTGGCCATGACTTCAATAATACAGCGGTATACTTGAAGATAGACGGCGAGATCGTGCGTTCCGCGACGGGTACCAACAGCGAGACCCTGTCCTGGCAGAGTTGGGATGTCAGCTCGTTCCTGAACCAGACTGCCGTGATTCAGATTATTGACACTGCAACCAGCGGCTGGGATCACATTAATGTCGATGAAATTTCCTTCTCGGATACCATGGCGCGAAGCCAAGTGGCTAACTGGGTGGACTGGGGCCCAGACTTCTACGCGGCCCAGGTCTACAATGGACTCCCTATAGGCGAGCGCGTCGCTATTGGGTGGATGAATAATTGGCAATACGGTGGACTCATCCCTACTAGCCCATGGCGCAGTGCAATGTCTATCCCCCGAGACTTGTCTCTGAAGACGGTTGGTGGAAAGGTTACTCTGGTGCAGAGTCCCAGGGAGAATTGGGGCTCCATTGTTAGCCGCAAGTGCTTCGACCAGTCCTGGTCTTTCGTGAAGGAAGGCACACAATCATTGGGTTCTGTTGGAATGGCACTGAAGATTGACTTAAGTTTCTCTGACCTGGAGCCTGCTGCATCGGGATCTTCCCAGTTCGGAATCGCTGTTCGGGCTACTCCAGACAGCAAGCAACAGACACGAGTTGGCTATGACTTTGCAACCAAGGAACTCTTTATCGATCGGACCCAATCTGGCGACATTTCATTCGATGGGACATTTCCAGACATTTATTACGCTCCCCTGGCTGCTGATGACAAGGGTCAAATCAACCTGGAGATTTATGTGGACTGGTCCAGCGTTGAGGTCTTCGGAGGCCAAGGCGAAACGACAATCACCACCCAAATATTCCCGAACGATATTGCCAGTTACGCCCAGATCTTTTCCACGGGGGGAAGTACTCAGAATGTCCGGGTTAGCATCAATAACATTTCTTCAGCCTGGGACGATTAGACAGGATTGGGTGAATGTAAGGCCCTCTGCTATGTATATAATTTTCTAGTGTAGCCAAAGGAATGTATACTGGTCGGAAGAGCAGATGTGGAAGCTTTAAGGGACTAATATACAAGTACACGATAAATTCGTAGAGTCGGGCAACATTGAGGATGATTAAGGGACAACGTACGAATTTGGGACTTCTGAAACTTACAGGACACTGACTGCCCTGAGGTGAAACTACAGCAAAAATAGACATCCTTGTAATCCTTCATATACCAACCAGCAGCCACTGGTATCTGACTGTTGTTTCTGGTGGGCTCCAAACACCGTTATAAGACCTCAATTTGTCAGATGTTTCGTACCTTACCAGAGTAAACTCAGTGAAAGAATCAGACAGAACGAATAATTAATTTCGCCACATTCTCTCATGATTAAGTAATCCCTTCAATATTCGTCCCAGGACGACCAGGCACGAGCAGAAGATACCTCAAACTGCTGTACTGTTCCAAGCTACCGAATTATTGAAGAGTATCAACTGGAAAACATTGTGCTGTAAACCGACTGCTGTCACTATGTAGTATATTTACGAGAAGATTCGGCCTTGACTCGCTTGAAATGCTAAAACAACGCATACTTGTTAATTACATGATGTTATTATCATTGGGATTTCTAAAACATTTAGGTAATGATCATATGACAGGTTAACAGATCTGGTGATATCTTGTATTGTATTTGATTTGCCTTTTTTCTTTCCCTACCATGATCAGTAATAAAGAGGCGAAGATTGAATGGCTGCATTTATCCAGTTTGTCGTGCTTGGAGCTTTATCATTTACAAACTAGGACGATGATGCCTCGAGAGAAATCCAACTGAAGCCCATCCAGAAAGCAGGATCGCTTAATGACTATCTCCACAGTACTCCCCCTCAATTATATCAGCCAGGAAAACCTTCATCGCCATTTAACACTCACAATCCCAGCAAGGATACTTCCCTTAAGCATCCGCAAGTGCTTGATCATGGAATTCTCTATGTTCTCCGTCTAGGCCCTTCTCTCCAAATGCGTTTGGTTTCTCCTTCTTCTCGGTCCAGGTGATGGTTGGCTTCCAGCCAACGCTCTTTCTAGCAGAACTGACCTCACTGTAAAGCTCATCAACCTCCTCTAAGGTCAAGCCCTTGGTCTCATAGATCATGGTGTACACAAAAGCGATGCAGAGGAAGCAGCAGCCGAACCAGATAAAGAAAATCTTGGATTGTAGGTTCGCATTACCGGGTCCATAGTTGACCAAGTAAGGTGTAGAGAAACTCAGAGCCCAGTTAAGCAGCCAATTGGTAGCAGTAGTCATGGACAGAGATTTGGCTCTGACCTTAAGAGGAAAGATCTCTCCTGTCACCACCCTTTAAGCTGGTTAGCCATATGTGTATATATATGGAAACGGCCACCGGAAGGAGTCATGTTCAACATACCATGCGATAGGTCCCCAAGACGCAGCGAAGAAGAAGATGTAGATACAAATGAAAGCAATAGCTGCTTTCTGAGCATCTTGATTATGGACAATAATATTTCCAAGCGCATCCTGACTGGTGGTAGTCGTTCCAAGGACGGCAACGAGCAGCTGAGACACGGTCATGCCAATTGCTCCCGTGAGCAAGACTGGGCGTCTCCCCCACTTGTCAATAGCATAAAGACCGGGGATAGTAGAACCGACATTAACACAGCTAGTAATCAAACTAATGACAAACTCATTCTTGAATCCAGAGTTCTTAAAGAACTGCGTGCCGTAGTAAAAGATAAAGTTAATACCAGTCAACTGTTGGAGGGCTTGGAGGAAGCATCCAGTCAAAAGGCGTTTCCCAAGATTACCCTTGAAACATTCAAAATAACCAGCACTTCCAATGCTCAATTCGTACTCATGGTTGGCCTGGATCTCGGCAAGTTCATCAAGCAACGCAGGATCAGTTTCAGGAAGACGTCTGAGTTTGGCGAGGCTCCGGACAGCCGCTTGGTGGTTATCTCTCTTAATCAGATAGCGGGGTGTTTCTGGAAGGATAAGCATGCCAACCACTAGAACAATGGCCCATGCGAACTGGACCGCAATTGGAATACGATAAGAACCAGTATCATCACGTGAATGAGTGGAATTATTCACCACAGCGGCCAACAAAAGACCGACTGTGATGGCAAATTGATACGAGCCAACAATAAAGCCACGAATCCATTTCGGGGCAGTTTCAGACTGGTAAAGAGGGACTTATAATAAAAACACACTCTCGTTAGTGCCGAGACAACTCATGACGCAGGATAGAGAAGGAACTCACTCAAAGCCGAGACCAAACCGACACCGAAGCCTGCAAAGAAACGCCCCGCTAGGAAAAGAGGGATTGCAGTTGCAGCGGTCTGCAAGGCAACTCCGAACGAAAAGACACCGGTTGAGGCGATCAATCCCCAACGACGACCGACGAAATCCCCCATGGGGGCAGCACCAAGTGCGCCAAAAAAGGTACCCGCAGATAGAATAGATACAATGGCTGAAGATTGACTGGAGGTGATGGTAAGATTGCCATTGGTGTCTCTGTAGCCTGTAGAGAATGTCTTATCCCAGTACGGCATGGCGAGAATGCCACTTATTGTACCTGTATCATAGCTGCGCCAACGATGAGCTCCAGCTCGTACTCAGACACTTGAGTGGGGGGAAATTGTCAAAACCTACCCGAATAGGATACCTCCAAAGGCGACGAACCCGCTGATTAGAATGGCAGGCCACGCCTTCCCCGCGGTCCCCTCGGGCTGTCTAAGCAAGATGCCCATGCTTGCAACGAATCAGATGTAAATATATATATGTATCGATGATAGGTACAGGAACTTGAGGCAAAGAGCAAGCCTGGTAGGTCAATTGCGTGCAATCAAGCCAGAATATGCGAGACTGGGGAAGAAGATGCAGATAGAAATGAAAGAGGATTGAAGGAGGGAGATGTACTTCTTATAGGGAAACAAATCCCCGGGTTCAACAACGTGGAGACCACATATGAAGTGGGGTACCTCTCAACAGAGAACCGACGTACCACCATTTTCTGAATTGCGTTGGTGTGATAACAGTAGTTCAACAAGCGTGTTACTGAGGGACGACGACTGTCTTCGGGGTTTTGGACGCGGAGGAGTGGGGCTTTCTCCGCGATCAGCTCTCGGTAAGGAGCAGTACGGTTGCGTGCCCTCTGTATCGGATGCAACAGCAACAGCACACGGGCCGTGTGACCCCTGGAGCATCTCCGGCAATGCAACATCATAACTGGCTTGAGGTCCTCCTCGAGAATAATCATGTGAGCAAAAGTATAACCCCACAACCAGCACTATCCCGGATTGGTATTCTTCTAGAGAATTCGCGGCTGGGATGATTTTTTGGCCACAGCCAAGAAAACCCGATCATAACCTGACCACCCCATACGTACTCCGTAGGTTGTTGAGATGTGGGGATAGACATCGCGGAGTTTTTTTTTCTCTCCGCGATGCTCACTCATTGGTCACCAGCGGAGCTGGTTTAAATTTCTAAATTCTGATTATCCAGATTTTGGAATAGCTAGATCTCGGCAGTCCCTTTCCCCATTCTTTTTTTCTTCCCCACCCATAAATAACCCTGTTCCAGGGCTAGGCACAGAGTCGACTCAGTCCAAGTCCGCATAACCCCATGGGGCGCTCATCATAGTGCCACCCCTACAGGCGCTCTTCTTTGAGAAGAGAGACGTCCATCGGCCGGTTGCCGATCCAAATGCTCTGGGCCTGGAGGCCTGGTCAGAGGGGCTCATGACTGGTTCGCTAGTCATCATGGCCGCAATCACCATTGCAAACAAGCGGGCTGGTGTTTTGCTGCATAAGTTGATCTTGCTAGAGGTATTATTCTGAGTCCCGATCGCTGCTCATCAGCGGTGTCTCTACGAGAAAACTCACCAATTGCAGTTGATCCTGGCCATGGCCCACGGAACCTTCACTTTTGTCCCCGAACCAGCGTACGGTTGGTATCTGGCGTCGACAGCAACTGGACTGATTATCTCCTGGTCACTGCATAATGTGATTTCCTGGATGAAGAACCGGCTGTTTATGGGCCGCCGCCTTTCGCTGTTCTATATTGGGGCAATTATCCTGGTCCAGCCGTACTGGGCGATTGAGATTTACGCTAATTTTGCCTACTTCAACAATATTAATGTCCTAGTCTATGAGAAGATCCGGCCGTGGGAAGCACTCTTCCGGTAAGAATACATGACTTTTTGCATGGCTTCCATGCCTTGCGTTGTGAGGGCGGGCTGACCATTTCGGCGAGCAGCGATCCCTGGTGGATATACACAACTTGTAATCTTTTCTGGGTGGTCAAAACCTATTACAATTTCGGCATCTTGGAGTTAGTGCAGGAATGTCCGCGCTTTGGCCTGATGCTGGGATCCATGTGCCTCTCCATCGCATGTATGGGAGCGGACATTGCGAGCGTTACTGGGGCTCTCCGCTCGGCGATGCCCTTGGGGACCAATCCATTCTGGAAGGTGAATACTGCGTAGTCCCCCTGTACCTGAACCTAGAGCCTAAAAGCCCTTGACCGATGGACACTGACGGGTTGTAAACAATTTATAGCTCTGTTTTCTGTTCAAATGTCTCTGCGACACGATTATCCAGGACGATTTTAAGACTGCGCTGGACAAACTCAGCTCTAGGTGGTTTTCACGGAATGGAGTAGAGCGATTCGCTTAGGTAGGCCTGGTTTCCTTCTTTGTCTCAATTCTGCGCAGTTGATTAACTACTATTTCTGGTCCACAGAAATTAAACTATAGGGCCCATCCAACCTTTGGCGCTGAGCATCCTTTCCAGAACACCCGGGACGGTCTGTCACTGAAACACCTGCTTAGTGTTGTCCATTGCGCTTAATCTCAGAATTGGTTCCGGTGGTAATATACGCATGAAACTTTCTGTTCTATCTGTTCCATTGTGGGGTAGCTTTCCTTTAGCGTTCGAAAAATGTTTTAGGGCGTGTTCTTATAGGTCCGATATCATACGAGTATCTCATGGTAGGATTAAATTTCGGTAAACCGGGCCTGTGTACTCCGTAGGTAGTGGCGGTACCTCAATCTATATCATGCATGTACTACGCTCGGCGTTGAGACCAGCTCAATCTCGGAGCAAAAAGCAATTCAGGCAAACTCGCAAAGTGAGGTCGGGCATGCCTTCCACCGCGGACTCTCGAAGGCGTCGGGGTGCTCTCACCTGCGAGACCTGTCGAGCGAGGCGTACAAAATGCGACGGCCTGCTATGTGATGGAGTTCATTCTCTATCCTAAGAGGTAACTGGTCGAACAAAAACTAAGCATGAGGAAAAAAAGGAAAGGAGCACGCTCAGCCGCGGGCAGAGATCACTTTTGTATGTGTGCGCACGGCTCTCGTCGGAGCCTAATCGGGAAATTGTGAAGACAAAGAGATATCCCGATTTGGAACTCCCTAGGGCTTAAGGCTCCGACAAGGAGCCAACGCGATACAGCTGCCAGGCCCGTCCCAAAAAGGCTTAATTTCAACTTCTAGAATATTCGGAGTGGTCATTTTCCTGATTACTATGCAGGAGGACCTACGGAGCAACCTGATTCCCTGATATCTGACAACCAGTATTCTCTTTATGCTCTACATAGCGCCTCTATTCCGTCTAGGAAACCCAAGGAACAGATTTGACTACGCGGATGACGCAGCTGACCTAGCGATCTCTCCATCTCTTGCTACTAACTGCAAAGCCTTATCAGACTCTTCAAGAAGCTCTCGACTAGGGCGCTGCAGAGGGTATTATATTTGCACCAGATAAATACAAGCTCCTTCACTTTTCCCGACATAAAGCAGACCAGGATCCGACCTGCACACCCTCAGTAAAAGCTAGATTAATTATAGTCTTAGAAAACACTAAACGCCCATATCTACGTTGGCTAGGAATTCTCTATAATAAAAAAACTAACCTTTAAGTGGCATGTTAGTGAAATAGCATCCAAAAGTGGGCATTCAGGGATAAGAAGGTATTCAAATTCCAGCGGATTAACTGTAAGGTGTTATGAGCTGACCTCATGAGTATGTTCGGGCGAAGCCCTCACGGATAATGACAACAGCGCTATCTAGATATTCCTTACCCCTCTCGGCGCCTGACCGGTGCATGAGCGCTTGTGTATATAGAGCGTAGATCTTCGCAGGGAATCCTCGAAGGTCAAGCGATTATTCTCGTACAATTTCACTCGTACCATCTGCTATTGTTGCTCTATCTTAGTTCGTATCTCTTGTGTGTGGATTCCTTAGTATTCGCTTCTTCAAGTGTTCCGTAACCCATACCCTCGTACTCGAACTATCGTTCAACAACCCGGTCATTACAATTGGCGGTGGCGGCGGTGAAGAATTGTTGCAAACTCGGTAATCTATCCAGGCCTTACCGGATTGGGAACAAAGTATTGGCAAGGATCGTGGATCTTGTTGCAAGCCTCATATTGTAGGCGCGCGATGCCTCTTGTTAGATAATATGAGGTGTCGAATCGACTTCGAGTCGGCCCCTAGTTGGCTAGTTGGTCAGCCAATTAAGGAAAGACACGTTTTATAGCGAGGGGCTTGGATTCTTCGATATAGAGGAGAATTCCCCATGTTAGAAATAGACAGAGGGAGGAATCAATCAAGAGATACGCTGATATAGAATTTGCGAGAAAAAGGAAGTGTTACCGTGTTATTACACCGTTCCACATCTCCAACAAGAATTGATAAGGTGGCCCAATGACCCGTGTAGTACGTTACGTTACAAGTCATAAGTTTAACTATACCCGTCTCGTCGCTTAGCCTCCCCACCTAGCGGTTGTCGGATTAGTCGGTTTATTCCAGGCCAATCCTGAAGAGTGTTTTACTAGGATCAAAGAAAAGAAGTGACTAGCAAGATTGTATGTATTGAGTTCTGTATCTCTCTATCCCTCAGGTTTCAAAGCCAGGTCCTTTATAGACACTTTTGGCGGGGTGATTTGTGAGTCATCAAGAGGGGTAAATTTTGGGGGCTATAAGATAGGGCTTCTGATTGTTCACTTCCTTTTACTGCCTCCGGATATCCGAATTATCTGACACTGTCTTGCTGGATATCCGGTTTATCTAACAGCGGTTGGGAGTCTGTCGGGGCTCAACGTACACCGGAGCTCAACGTACAAAATTGTAAAAATCGCAACCCTGCATTTTCCAACGTCCAAAACACCGCAAAAATGACTGCTGAGCAATACAAAAAAGAGGAGGAATTAATCACCAAGGCTGTTCACGCGTATAAACACGGAAATAAAAAATATCTCGAAATTAGCGCGTGAATTTGGAGTTTCTCGCCCGAGGCTCTATCGCCGGATTAACGGGACACCCTCTCGCTCAACCCGACTCGCAGCGAATAGGTTATTATCAATTGATCAAGAAAAAGAGCTTTTCTTATGGCATCAATATCTAGATAATATGGGCGCCGCACCTACACCACGCCAAATCGAAGAAAACGCGAATTGTTTGATTATGAAGGATTGGACCGGTGGGTGAGCCACGAAGGGCTGGCAAGGACTGGGTTTATGAATATCTTAAGCGCTTGCCAAAAGAATATCAACGAATTGTACAACAACCTCAAGAAGTCGATCGTACGGCCGCTGAGCACTACGGGCAAATTGAACGGTGGTTTATTGACTTAAAAATCGCTATGAATAACCTCAAAATTACACCTGCAAATCTATGGAACTTTGACGAGACCGGATTCATTGTTGGACAAGGAAAAAAGGAAGCAGTGGTCACAGCATACCCAAAAACATTAAAAAGAATTTCTAGTCTGTCTTCTCGCGAATCTCTCACCGTCGTTGAGTCTATAAACGCCGAAGGAAAGGTTATACCACCGTTAATTATCCCAAAGGGTGTTGTACATCTGGAGGAATGATATAAGCATATAAAAGATGAGGATTGGCTTATTGCACCAGCTTCAAATGGCTTTATCACGGATGAGATTGCATTTGAATGGTTACAACATTTTAATTGGTTTACGGATGATGGTAAGAATTGGCGGTTATTGATCATGGATAATCATACAACTCATCTCACGATACCGTTTCTTGATTATTGCAAAATGTATCGCATTCAAGTATTTGCTTTTCCTGCGCATTCTACTTATCTTTTACAACCGCTTGATGGAGTCCCATTTCAACAATATAAACATGTTCACGGACGAGTGGTGAATAAGATTGCTCGGCTTGGTGGCTTCGATTTTGATAAAAATGACTTTTCTCAGGAGCTACACGATATCCGGATAGAGACCTTTACACCATGAACTATCCGCCATGGTTGGAAAGATCGTGGGATTTGGCCTTACAATCCTCGCGCTGTATTAGACCTCATGGTCCAACCTGAGGATGCGATTATTGATGATGGAATACGTTAAAAATCTATGGTGAGAATAATGATACGATTCCCAGCTTACCAACCATCAAGTCGATATCACCTCCTTCATCTGTGCAAAAACTACGTCGCTATGTCAACAAGATCGAGAAATCACTTGATGGCATAAAGGATATCTTAGATGAGAGCAGCCCGGGCCTCATACGCCGTATAAAAACGGTTAACCAAGGCAGTCTTATAATGGCTGATTTGGGTGAGCTACACCGTGAGAACTTCACACAGATTCGTGATACTGCCAAACGTAAGGCTGCAAAAAGAACTAAGCGCCAGGTTAAGGCCGTTGGTGCGCTTTATGTAAAAGATGCAAACCGCCTCATAAAACACCGCCATGATGGAGATTTGATGAAAATTCATAAACGCTATATCCTTGGAGAGCGGCAACAGGGTGAGGAAGAGGAGGCTCCAGCGCCTCAAACCCCAGGCTTTTTTATCGATACTACGGGTAATAGGTAAATCGTATACAGTATTTTTATTTGTTTAGTTTTTATATATAAAATATATGGCGTTGTTGGACTTGATAACATTTTACACAAATATTGTACGTTGAGCCCCGGCAGACTCCCAACCGCTAGGTGGGGAGGCTAAGCGACGAGACGGGTAATCTATAGGAGGGGCAGGGTCAGACCTTAGCCCACCTATGAGCTTGAATTGCTTAAGGTTCTGGTGCTAAAATCTATTGTGTACCCGTCGCTTCACCTCCCCCCACCCTATAGTCCGAATAGGGTGGGGGGAGGTGAAGCGACGGGTATCAATATTGTCTAAGGACCTTGCATAACTGCTCTAACTCCCATAATGCTGTGAAATAGCACTAAATTCCCAACTAATAATACACCTGGCCCTCTTTGACCAATTGATATATAGGTCAACATGAGTGAGCACATTTAGAAGGGAATGTAAATAATCACTTCTAGGTGTGTAGTCATTTTTTTACAAAATTTGCTAAATCTTTCTTAATCAAACTCTAGTTACCATAATAGCTCTATATTTCTTCCCGCTCGGTGGTGCCCATCCTTTATACGCATGAGGGATGCTTTGTTACAATCTTGGAAGCTTGGGATTCCGTATATTCTGTGAATAGCCCCAAAGAATTTTGTACAGCACTTGCATATGGAACGACGTCTCTTGAACCTTCTACTTGTCGCGTCGCCTTCCCCCACCCTAGACCGGGTGGTGGTCTCGGCCCGGACTCAAGGGCCAAAATCTTCAAAATCACAACTCGGCATTTACAAACGTCAAAACCGGAGCCAAAATGACCCCTAAATTATATAAAGAAGAGGAGGAATTGATTGCAAAGGCCCTCAGTGCGTGCCAACACAAAAAAAAAACCGAATTTTAGCAAATCATCGCGTGAATATGGGGTGTCTCGCAAAAAACTGTCTCGTCGGTGGCATGGCTTACCCTCTCCCTCTCGCTCAACACGCCCACCTACGAGGCGCCTATTATCTCTAGATCAAGAAAAGGCACTTATTCTATGGATTGATTATCTAGATAATATAGGCGCGCCTCCTACGAATCAGCAAATTGAGGAAAGTGCGAATTATTTGCTCGGCAAAGATTTCAGGGGTCAAGGAGAGCCCCCTCTCGCCGGAAAAAATTGGGTACACGATTTTATCAAGCGCCTGCCAAAACAGTATGTACGAATCGTTCAGAAATCTCAAGAAAAGGGACGTACCGTTGCAGAGCATTATGGTGAGGTTGAGCGCTCGTTTATTGACTTCGTGCTCGCTATACAACAATACAAAAATTCGCCCTCAAAATCTGTGGAACTTCGACGAGACCGGGTTCATTGTTGGACAAGGAAAAGATGAAGCGGTGGTAACAGCATATCCAAAAACATCAAAAAGGGTATCTAGCCTGTCCTCTCGAGAATCAATTACTATCATTGAGGGTATAAACGCCGAAGGAAAGATTATACCACCTTTATTGATTCCAAAAGGCAAGGTCCATTTGGAGGAATGGTACCGGCATATAAAAGATGACGACTGGCTAGTTGCACCTGCTTCGAATGGATTTATCACAGATGAGATCGCATTCAAATGGCTTCAACACTTTGACCACTTCTCTAGGCCCGGGGCCTTCCCGGATTGGCGGTTACTTCTTATGGATAATCATACAACTCATCTTACTATACAGTTCGTGCAATATTGTGAAATTTGGCACATTCGCCCATTCCGATTTCCGCCTCATTCTACGCATTTTTTACAACCACTCGATGGAGTGCCATTTCAGCAATATAAACATGTTCATGGACGGGTTGTGAACAAGATTTCACGCTTAGGTGGCTTCGATTTTGATAAAAACGACTTTTTTGAAGAATTACGCGATATCCGGATAAAGACATTTACCACACGAACAATTCGGCACGGCTGGAGAGAGCGAGGAATTTGGCCTCTTAATCCTCGGCTTATACTTGATATGATGCTTCAGCCAGATGAAGCATTTGAAGCACTTGTTGCTGAAGGGGATGCACTAAAAATATATGGCGAGGCGGATGACACTATTCCCAGCTCACCAACTACAAAATCAATATCTCCACCGTCAACCGCCGTAAAACTACGTCGCTATGTCAATAAGATTGAAAAATCGATTGACAGCATAAAGGATATTCTTGATGAAGTAAGCCCGGGCCTTTCACGCCGTATAAAAGTGGTTAATCAAGGTAGTCCCACCTTGGCCGAATTAGGCGATCTACACCGTGAGAGCTTTGCCAAGGTTCGTGATACAGCAACGCGCAAGAATCAAAAAACTACAAAGCGACAAGTCAAAGCGAGCGGTGCACTTTATGTAAAGATGCGAATCGCCTCATAAAACGCCGTCATGATGGGGATTTGTTGAAAATCTATGAGCCATGCTGTTGGCGTGCCGCAGCCGACGGAAGAAGCGGCTTCAATAGAGCCTCAAAACAGCGGGTTTTTTCTTTGATACTCAAGGAAATAAGTGAACAATGCTTGTATTTAACACCTCTCTATTTTTTATATGCAATTTATATGGTGTTGGTGGACTGTAAAACATTTTACATGAGACTTCATATCTTCTGGCCCTTGAGTCCGGGCCGACCACCACCCGGTCTAGGGTGGGGGGAGGCGACGCGACAAGTAATCGTAAAGTCAACCTACCTAATATCCTTTATAGAAGCCAAGGCGGGATCCTGACCTGAAGGTATCTGTGAGAAACATACCAGCCTTGATGGTAGACTACCGCAAGGACTGCGGGTGACTCGGACTGTCAGAAGGCGTGATAGCCTGAGAATGGGGTGATGGTTTCTGGGAGCTGGATGCCGTGTTTGGGAGCCGGTGGAATTGAGAAACCGTTGTTGTTGGATACGTTACTATAAAGAAGAGCAGCTTTAGTCTCATGGTAGAAAGCACATGGAAAGGGAGATTTGCTCCCTTTCATATCCCTGGCTGAACCTTCTGCTCATTTCTCGCTTCTCGATTTCCTGAAGTGTAACCCGACAAGCATTGCAGTGACATCAAAAATTCAAACGCCAAATTAATTTCTTGCACACTTGAGACCCGTTGTTTCTGAGAACAATCGCAGCTATGGCTCGAATGAATATCCGTACTCCGGGTTGCCTTGGACCCAAAATAACATATCTATGTTAACATTTGAGACAGACAGAAATTATACTGAACTCTTGGAGGTACTACCTATGGTGAATCACAGGCAATTCATAGAAAACATTGCGATAATCAGAGCGGTTGCCGCATTTTTTAAAGAAATGGAAGTAAATTAGCGAACAACAGTGTTACTCACTGGACATTTATCAATTCGATGTTAAGCGACACTACTTCCACGATCAATGGTAGTCAAGTAATATATAATGCATTATGGAGCACTAAGGTGGCAGGTCAAGCTCCTTATAAGCTTCATCCAGCCCATCATAGAGTTTTTAATTCGACATAGCAGATATTGTGTGTGGACAGCAAAGAAAGAGTGAGACACCAAATATAGCAAGCAACGGCGAGCACAAAGAACAAAAATAAACAGAGGACTTCCACAAAGTGTAGCTTTCTGAGCGCTGCCACTATACCTAGCTGTCAGCGGCCACAGAAGATCTCAATCAAAGTGAGACTGAGGACACCGTCACAGACTGAAATGTGGCCGTCCCTCCAAACACCTCCAAAGATAAGCCGTCAGAAGAGTTGCTGGGGAATATAAGGTCTGATATAACTGCTTCTCCTTGCCCTCCAAACACCTCCACGGAGCATGTGTCGACTAACACCCAGATGTGAACTAGCTCAGTGTTTTCCTGTGCCAGTTGCGCGCTATGGACACCCTTCGCTGCTGGGTCATAAGAGATATCTCCACTCGCCGTTCGATCAACAGAGAGCGTTGAGTTCAACTGGGAATATCGGATAACCGTCTGCTCAGATCCCCCTTTGCGGACTGCTAATGACAGAGTGGCACCTGAATCAATGCGAAAAACAATCCGAACATCTAAGCTAGTTCCACGAATGGAAGAAAGTAGCGTTTGGTTTGGCGCAATTGTTTGATTCTGAATGCTTGTGAGAGTGCTATCGATTGTGCTTAACTCAGCGACTGGCTGCTGAAGGAAGTACTGCTTGGAACCGATTCGCTTGAGGGTCAGCGTCCGCGGAAAGGAGAGCATCCCTTTCCATATATTGGTAGGAGGATTTGAACCATAACTATTCATCACGGCGGCGATAATGCGCCTACCATCCGATGCAGGTACGTTTTCCCAACTCAACGCACCATCAAAATCGCGCCCATAGTCTAGCCATAATGTTGAAGAGTCCACAGGATCAGCCACGAATGTTTCCCCGTCAAAGGACCCAGTTAGCGCCACAACACCATTGCCCCCAGGCGGGGATCCCTGAGCTGGTGTGAAAATCACCACCCAACTTGTCTCGTTGGTGCCTTGAATGGGAAGTTAAAACATATCCGGCACTTCCCATCCGCTGATACTATTTGAAAATCCCTCAATCTGGGATGATAGCAGCTCACTCACCCACGTCCAGCTTTTGGCGTCTAAAGACGTCCAGAATGTTAATTTGTCCTGACCACCATGCGCAAGGACCATAACCCATTTCCCTGACGAAACATGAAAGAATACTTTAGGGTCACGACTCTCGCGCCCTCCAGTCGTATCATGAGGTGCTTCCTGAGGTGCCGATATAATTGGATTGCCGGGGAACTTAAACCATGTTGTTCCAAGATCCGTGCTGTAAGCAAGGCGCTGGTCCTGTGTTTCGTTCAAAGAGGTATACCCAGTGAAAAAGGCCAGGTACGGCGGATTGCTAGATGTGCCTAAGCCAGACGTATTATCGCCGTCATAATAAGAGGTGCCAGTAAAGGATTCAATTCCATTCTCGACTGGAATGGCGACGGGCAAATGATCCCAATGGAGTAGGTCGGAGCTAGTTGCATGGCCCCAACACTCATTACCCCAAACATTTGCTGTTGGGTCAGCCTGATAAAATAGGTGCCATGTTGAATCAATCTTAATCAGCCCATTAGGCTCGTTCATCCAGTTCTCCGCCGGACAGAAATGAAAAGCTGGACGATAGTCATCCGCAACCGCAGGTCCAACGAGGGCTAGAGCTAATGAAAGGGTTTTGATTGTCACGGTACTTTTTTGAAAAATCATGATTTGGGATACAGCTGTGGAGGGACTTAGTAGCTCTGGGCTCGTTAAAAAAGGAAAGTTAAGATAGAGTAGGGAGAAGAAACAATTACATTCTCTGCAGTCGAGGACGTGATGAGAATATACATATATATATATTTCCATAATAACAGTCAATATCTTTCTCCCAATATCAGTCTTCTAATGACGATCTTGACTATCTCAAGCACATGCCTGAACCTACAAAAAAATAAGTTTGTTTCTTCGTATCTCATTCTGACAGTCAAACTACTATGATCGTAAAACGCAAAGGAGAGAAAGCCACGCCTTGGTTGAGGAAATAGGAATGTAACATAACCCATAACCTCGGTCTTTGGTTGCATAAGATCTCCATGATCCGGAAATTTTTAATTAAAAAAGTAGGATAATGCATCGCGGAGGGCATCTGGTATATGTAATGATTATCGGATCTCAGGTATGTTCCGCGAAACCTCCCATTATGCTGTAAGTTATAAACGCACAACAGATAAAATACGCTTTGGATGAGTAAACAGAATGTAATAACCGATTAATCTCCATCTCGGGTGCACAATCATCTCTGAATTGAAAATCCTGGGGTAAAATTGTGGGATAAGACATTGCGGGGGCGGTGTTCGCGGAGTCTCAGATATGCTCCGCGAAATTACAGATCGTATTGTAAGCTACAAGCAGTTATTCTCTTTCTGCTCGTTGAGAAATTAGGTCGCGGTTGCATGGCTGTGGTCTCCATAAAAGACTTCAGGCCAAAGTCAAGTTAGCAGGCAAACCCACACACTCTCCACTGGCGAGGACATAGCCGAGGCGACAACTCCTTATCGTTTCGTCCCTGAATTGAGAGTCTTCCCTGGAAGGCAAATATAAACCAGAGAGAATGTCTGCCTCCCTCGAGCAGCCAAATAATAATTCCCATATTCCTCGTCCATGCAAACATTTCAACATGAAAGCGATGAAGTTCGGCATGCAGTTGGAGGTGCTTCTTCTGGGGGCATTTGTCTTCCACGTCGATGCAGTCCAATCGAAGGAATCATTTACGTAACTTTACCGTCCCCAATACCATTACGCCCCAGTGCAGAACTGGATGAACGATCCCAATGGCCTTGTGTATGCTGATGGTACCTACCATATGTATTACCAGTACAATCCAGGCGGGAACACTTGAGGGGCGATGTCCCGGGGCCATGCCACTAGTGAGGATCTTACTCATTGGAAGGAACAGCCTGTTGCTTTTCTCGCGCGTGGATACCCCAATAATAGTACAGAAATGTTTTTTTCTGGAAATGTCGTCATCGACGAACACAATACCAGTGGTTTCGGCAAGGGACATGCTCCATGGGTCGCCATGTATACGTCCTTTGTGAGTGTCATACGAGATCGAGGTTGGCAGTTCTATGTACCCACAAAAATTTCTATTTAGTATCCGTCGCACCAAGTTCTGCCGAGCGGAAAGCAAGTTCGCGATCAACAGCAAGCGCAGTCCATTGCCTATAGTCTGGATCATGGGGCAACATGGACTACCTACGATGATGGCAACCCTATCATCTTGGATCCTCCTAGTCCATACCAAGACCAGTACCTTGATTTCCGTGATCCCAATATCTTTTGGTATGAGCCTATTGAAAAGTGGGTGGCTATATCAGTCTCGCAAAACTTCATAAGTTCCTCATATATACATCCCCAAAGTCTCAAGCAATGGAACTTGGAGAGTGAATTTGGACCTTTTAATGCCGTTGGAGGTAATTGGGAGTGTCCAAACCTTTTTACGTTGCATGTCGATGGGGATGACTCAAAGGTCGAATGGGTTGCTATCGTTGGTGTCAATCCTGGAGGCCCTCCGGGGACTGTGGGTTCGGGAATTCAGTGCTTTCTGGGCGACTTTAACGGGTCCATATCCATACCGGACTTGAACAGTATTCATGGCGGTGGCCTTCCGATGGTAGTATTGTCTTTGAAGATTTCGAGGGAAACCGTTCCTTTGCCGATCGCGGATGGGTGGCTACTGGCGACTTGATAGGAACCTCCCCCGTGGCCGGTACATTGCCAGGTCAGAACCCGGTGACAGGCTTCCTCGGAAATCAGCTGGTGAACACCTTCTTAAATGTTGATTCAACTACGGGAATTCTGACATCCCCTTCCTTCGATATCTCGTACAACTACATAAACTTGCTCGTCGGAGGAGGGGATAATATTAACCAAACCGCGATTCGCCTCAAGATCGATGGTAATATTGTGCACGCTACAACTGGATCCAATAGTGAACACTTACCTGGCAAAACTGGGATGTTGGTGCCTTTCAGAATCAAAGTGCCGTGATTGAGATCATTGACCTCGCGACCGGGGATTGGGGCCATATCAACGTTGGCGAAATCTCTTTTGCCAACTCCCGCGCCACGAATGACAACGCAAACTGGCTGGACTGGGGTCCAGACTTCTACGCTGCCCAAAGCTACAATGGCATCCCTCAGTATCAACGGACGATTATCTCCTGGATGAATAACTGGCAGTACGGCGCGGCCATACCAACGAGCCCTTGGCGCAGTGCAATGGCCATTCCTCGTTAGCTTTTGTTGAAAACAGTCGATCAGAGGATAGCAGTGGTTCAAGAGCCTGAAGAAAGCTGGAAGGCTATTAGCCAGAGTGGGAGTGTATTGACCTTCCCTTCCGTGACTGGTATCCACAGCCTAGGTGATATCGGGAAAGCAGTAGATATTCAGTTGACGTTCTCCGGCTGGAAGCTTTAAGTTTGGAATCATTGTTCGAGCCTCTGAGGATTTCAGTCAACATGACTCCACTACTCAGCAGGTGTTCATCGATCGAACGAAATCCGGAGATGTCTCATTCGACAGCACACTCGCAAGTGTCTACTATGCTCCTCTTTCCCCAGCCTTGAATAACACTGTAACCTTACATATCTTTGTGGATTGGTCAAGCGTGGAGGTTTTTGGAGGACAAGGACAAACCACAATAACGACCCAAATCTTTCCTCCGAAAATGCCACGTATGCGCAGCTTCTCTACAGGGGAGACCACCGACAATGTCCAGCTTCGCAAAAGCAAAGTGCGTCCTACATGGACATCGGAGTTGAAATGTATGATAGAAATTGTGTTATGCAGCCCTTATGCTCCTAAATTGGACTTGGGATTCTCTCAATCCAGTTTTTTCCCAGAGGACTAACCATCATATAATGGGAAGGACATTGTGTATTGTGACGCTTGATCATGTAGCAGCAGGTCACGTTTATTGGATTCTCTAGTAGGAACGATGTTTTCAAATTTTTAAGGAACCAGTTCTTGCTTACTCCTCTCCACTTTATTTGGCCAGGAAGCCCCCGAAGAAATAGACTGTATCGTTCATATATCCGGCTAATATAACCATACTCTACGTCACTATTTCACCGCTTCCTTTTCTCGTATTGATTTAGTCAACAAGGACATGTAGCTCCGTACAATCGCCTATTACAGCCATGATATATTAAGGAACATCAATCTCCTGCAACCTATTCTCTAGCACTTCTGCCATGTGTTTCACTAACGGGCTAAGCTCGCTAAATTGCTTGAGAGTATCCAAGGTATCTTTGAGATATCTCCTGAGACTAAGTGGAAGAGGGCTTTGGAGGTGCAGGTTATCCACTGTCCAAATAGCTACCATGGACACGATAAAGAGGCTATTTAGATGCAAAATTTAAGAATTAGCCAAACCCAAAAAAGGAGGCTGTGACTTCACACAAACATACCTTGCAGAAAGCGACCATGACTTTGGGGCACACACCCGAACCGCGAAACTGGCCGTATCCAAGAAGTTTACAATCGATTCAATGAAAAGTGAAGCGTAGGAGAGTAGCTCGGAGTCAACACATTTAAGTACAATAGCGCGATATATCGCTGGCCAGTAGCTGGATATCTCGTATGCGTGACATTTCGCTCGGAGAAGAGCAGCATGCTGGTGGCGAGTGGCCATATCCTGGGACATTGAAAGCACGCTGAAGTGCGGTATTGGTGGCAAAGAATCTAATAACCGTTGCAGGCTGATGCCGTATTCCACAGAAGACGTGCCAGTTGGGTAGGCAGTGCATGACGCTCCTGTCGCCGAGTCGATGCACTTGTCTATCAATTGCTGTAAATGAAGTTCTTGGAAAAAGTGGAGGGAATCATGCTGCAAATGACTAGGGGGATCTGATGACGGAGTGGACCATGAGCGAGATGGGAACAATTCAGGAAGGATGTTCCAATACTTGTGTTTTGTAGGAAAGGGAATAGGGGAATGGGAGCGACCGGGTCGTGGCTGACTGTACGCTGCAGATAAATTTAAATGCATTGAAATCTCGCTGGCTTTATTATTAGGCACGTTATGTTGTGAAGGAAAAACAATCGTACACATATGGCTTACGGACCTTTCTATCATGTATATTGCCCAATAGAGACGCTGTATAAATTCGCAATCAATAGGCATCTCCGAAAACATGTTTCTGACTGCGAGTTAGCCGCATATGGCGCGTCTATTTTGCCCTCAAGGCTGCGTTTTCCTTCATAGTGGCTGAGATGTAAAACATACCTTCTAAGGAGGGACTGTACACGAAAAGATGCGATTCGGATATAGCCGTAGGATTGCCGTGGTTGCATTCGACAGGCAAAGTATATACTCAAGAGAACTAAACACTGAATACTGATCACGCTGTCCTCTTGGAGCACTATTGGAAGCATTGACAAGGCAACTTCAAAGTGGATAGACTCTGATTGTGCCGTACTCAGAATAAATGCAATTGATATAACAAGGAGACTTAAGCAGGACTTGGTCGAAGGTGAGAAACATGAGCTGTTCGTCTCAACGAGGTGATCGGTGATGCTTAGATGGATAACGGGGTACCACACGTGAACCCTTTCCGTGAATACGCGTATAATCCTATATGCGAGACTGACTTAGGGACTTTGGTCTTTTTTCTTCAATTGTTCATTGACATGTAACCTACTCGGTGACTTTGTCTTCCTGTAGTCGGAGAAGACTAAGTTCCATGGAAGTCACAGGAGTATATGGTGCGGCCTTTTCTAACTGATAGAGGAAGGCTGCAAAGTCTGACCGCAAACCAATTGTCTGCATCAGGGATTGGGATTTGATGCTGATCGGAGGAGCCTGTGGTTGAGGGTGCAGATATTCGGTGCGTTTCCAGAATGTAGGCGGATTCCCGAGGTTTTCAACCAATGGCGCAATATAATCCAACCTTTCTCGAATGCTGGAAAGTTCCTGGACGAGTCTGGTATGATATCATTAATCCACTCAAGAGATAGAAATTGAAGAGCACTATGCAAAGACGTACTGTGATGGCCTAGGATCCGAAGCTGGCTTATAGAAACACTCTACATCTAGGTAGGTGCAAGAGGAGCATTTGGGCTTGGCTTTGTCACATCTTCTTTTGCGCTCCCGGCATTGCTCGCAAGCGAAGAAGGCGGATCGATGGGCATTCATGGCCATACATACGATAAATCAATTGAATCTTGATCTCAGTAGTATATCCCATTCCAGTTTGTCTTGCCGCACAGAACAGTCGGATGATATAATGCTCTGACCTGTTTGAAGCTGCTTCTTCTTTCCTCCTAATGGAAACGTTTGCCTCGACGAAGCTTATCGTGCTAGATTAAGCGAGGTCTAATGGCTATGGTAACTAGTTTGTACGATTATGATTGGTCAAGTCATCGCGGAATAGCCCTCCTCTCCGCGAGGCCAACTTTTAACGTCGATGGCTATTCCATACCAATATTAGTTCATTTATTGTACTTAGTCTCTCAACCGTTGTTTCCTTCTCCAGGTCTTCCAGTGCGGAGAAATTGAGAAGCTAAGCATGGACCCGTCTCTCCGGTCATAGCATGGGAAATAATAAATGAGATACTGTCGGAACGTGAATATCAACCCTACGCGTTTCGGCACCGAATATTGGTTACAGTAGTCCGACGTGGCACGTGCGTGCCGCGTATTGTTGGAACTCAGATGAGCTAAGCCATTTTGGGATAGGACAAGATTTGCGTATCAAGAAATTTCGAGAATTGGCATCATATATCGACGCGATATTGAGCATTACAATCACCTTACAGCTATCCTCTAGAAGTTTGATTTGCACAAGTGTCGACTTTTGGTGATATCACTTCTATGGAATCTTGTATATAAAAACAGGTTCAAGACTCCTGGATAGCTGCTTAGAGGAGTGCCGGACAATAGACCTAGTTCCTTATACGTATATATTGTTCAGTGCTCGCCTTCGCTTAGTCATCGCTCTAGTAAACCAAATTTCCGACACGTATATATCTAGCTATCCGCCGTCCCCCTTGCTCTTGGGGGATCAGTCACAATATTAGGAATCAAGATAGCTTCATATTGTCAGGCTCATTAGGCCGCTTCGTGCTCGTGCCTTGCTACCGTTTATGCTTCATGATACGGACCGTAGCAAAGCCAACAGATACAAAGGTAGAAGCTCCACCCCATGGGGTCGAAAATCACATACGGTTGTCGGATTGGAGGGTTTACTCCGGGCCAATCCTGAATAGTAGTTTTACTAGGATGAGAAAAGAAGAAGTGACTAGCAAGATTGTGTGTATTGAGTTGTCTCCATCTCTGTGTATACATGAGTTTCCAAGCAGGGTTTATATAGACATTTTTGGCGGGGTGATTTGTGAGCTGTCATGAGGGGTAAACATGAGAACAAATTGAGCCCCTATACGGTGACTTCTGATTGACTGAGATGTACTTACTAGGTAGGTGCCCAAGCATTGCCCTAACGTGGCTAGTAGATCTTCGACAGAATCAAGACGATCTTTCTGACAACAGTCATCCGGATCTACCAGCCAGCATTATGTGTAACTCTAGTATCTATTTACAACCAAATGATTTGGGACTTGCGTCTATCATCGTCAAAAGAAAGATTTCACGACCAGTCGATGATCCAGCCGCGCTCATTCTGGAGGCCTGGTCACAGGATCTAATGACCGGCTCCCTGGTCATCATGGCCACGATCACATATGTAAACATACGATCAGGAGTACTACTGGACAAGATGATTTTATTAGAGGGAATGTAGCTGTTCAGCCTGAAATAAAGAGTCTGTCCCAGTAACTAAATTCCATCCACTTCAGTTGATCTTAGCCCAATGTATCACACTAACATTTTACCCTGGTATACGATGTTTGACTAGCATCTACTGAAGCCTACGAATCTATCTGAAGCGACTAAATTCTCTAACAATATGTCTACCAGTTCTCATGTAACAGTCTTGAGATGTTGCCAGCATTAATTCAAAATTATGCTGGATTTTTAGGGCCTTCCATGCAAAATATTTTCTTTGTTGGAGGTTCAGAGTTACCGTCGATGACCCTTCCCAGCTGTATATGAACTTGAACACTTAGCTTTCCTCTCTTCTGCCTATGCGATCATGGGAAAGCTTCGTGGTTGTTGTCAAACTCGCGTTGCTCCTCTGTTGCTTCCTTGTGTTCGAATGCCTGGGCTTTGCCTGTCATTTCCATGAAGGTGATGCTTGGCTTCCAACTCGAGCTCTTTCTTGCATCCTTAACTTCGCTATAAAGCTCGTCCACCTCTTCCAGCGTCAGACCTTTTGTCTCATAGATCATAAAGTAAACAAACGCTATGCAAAGGAAGCAGCAAGCAAACCAAACAAAGAAGATCTTGGATTGTAGGTTCGCATTCCCGGGCCCGTAGTTGACCAAGTAAGGCGTTGAAAAGCTTAATGCCCAGTTAAGGAGCCAGTTGGTCGCAGTGGTCATAGAGAGCGATTTGGCTCTGGTCTTGAGAGGAAATATCTCGCCGGTTACGACCCTGTATGGTTTTATTTTACCCACCGGTTAGAAAACCTGCCTCAAGAATGGGTGGGGAGACGATTGAAAGTAGCATGAGAATTGAGAGGAAGATTGAGCTCACCAAGCTATCGGACCCCATGAAGCTGCGAAGAAGAAAATATAGATACAGATAAAGGCAATTGCGGCTTTCTGAGCAGCCGCGTTGTTAACGATAATGTCGCCGACGCTGTCCTGGCTCGTGGTCGTAGTGCCGAGAATTGCCACCAGTAGCTGTGAGACCGTCATTCCAACAGCCCCCAGGAGCAGGACTGGTCGCCGACCCCATTTGTCAATTGTGTAGAGACCAGGGATAGTAGAACCGACATTCACACAGTTGATGATCAGGTTAATCACAAACTCGTTTTTCACGCCGGAGTTCTTGAAGAATTGTGTGCCGTAGTAGATGATAAAATTAATACCTGATAATTGCTGCAAAGCCTGCAGGAGACAGCCAGTAAGAAGCCGCTTTGCCAGATTTCCCCGGACACATTCACGGTAACCAGCATTCCCTAAGCTTATCTCATACTGATGGTTGGCTTGGATCTCCCCAAGCTCCTCGCGTAGGGCAGGATCATCCTCAGGCAGGCGACGAAGTCTAGCTAGACTTTTTACAGCGCCTTTGTAGTTGTCTTTTTTGATGAGATACCGAGGTGTTTCAGGGAGGAAAAGGACACCGATCACCAAAATAATCGCCCAAGCGAACTGGATTGCAATTGGGATGCGATAGGACCCGGAGTCATTTCGATCATGAGTCGCATTATTCACGACCGACGCAAGGAGAAGACCGACAGTAATTGCGAACTGATAGGAGCCTACGATGAACCCTCGGATCCATTTTGGAGCAGTCTCTGACTGATAAAGGGGAACTAAGTATATATCAACAAGCGTCAGTTCAGTTCTTTTCTGTCCTTTTTCCCGTCGCTTATCTATCCAACATATACAGAGAAGAGGGAAAAAAAATTATACTAACCCAGTGCAGAGATAAGCCCAACTCCGAATCCCGCAAAAAAACGTCCTGCAAGAAAGAGCGGAATGGCTGTTGCAGCTGTCTGTAAGGCGACCCCAAACACAAAGATACCGTTCGAGACAATCAATCCCCAGCGACGCCCAATGATGTCGCCCATCGGGGCAGCGCTAAGAGCACCGAAGAAGGTTCCTGCTGAGAGGATCGACACTATAGCTGACGCCTGACTAGATGTGATAGTCAATTTGCCGGTGCTGTCTCTATAGCCGGTTGAGAAAGTTTGAGACCAATAGGGCATAGCGATAACGCCGCTGATAGTGCCGGTGTCATAGCTAAAGCAATCAGCATGAGACCGAAGGCATCTTGTCCTGGACGTCGATAAAGACCGAACTCACCCATATAGAATTCCCCCGAACGCTACGAACCCGCTGATCAGAATTGCAGGCCACACCTTTCCAGCGCTTTCTTTAGGATTTTCGAATAGAAACCCCATTTTTTAGAGAATTGAAAGGAGAATAGGTTTTTGAGTGATAAGGCTTTAAGGAGGGAGCGGCGGCTTGATATTTATCAAGGGATAACAATAGTGTATGGGAACCTCTGTAAGTCACTCCCATTGGTCACAGCTAAACAGGACTTAAGAGCTCTAGGTGGCACTTAGCTGAACAATCTAGGTAGCGTGAACCCGCGGACGGGTGGATATCTCTCCGCGAAGTTGATCAAATTGATCATGGAAGAGAGAAAGCAAGCATTCGCAAACCAATCTGATCGGTGTACACGCGAAGGGGTGGAGATGTCCGCGAAATTGCTCACCGAAAGAGAGAGAAAGCAATCGCAAGTGGCTCTGAGGTAGAGTCCACCCGATGGCTCAGTCCTATCATTTGATGCGCTTGATTGAAAATGCTACGTGCTGTACGTCTATGTGTTGGGCGTTAAATCAGCCACGAGGTATGGCCTGTGTTACTCCGTATATTTATAGGATCCGCCTAACCTTCGGTGACAACGTGCCGATTGGAGAGAGTGGTGAAGGATATAATTAGCGAACTCCTCGCCCTCGTTGACTACCGGTCCTGCCTAGTCACCGATCCGGTAGATATCACGTACATTGTCCGCCAATCTCAATGCACGGAGATCTCGTGTTTCTCCATTCCCCGGTACGGAAACATGTATCAGGCATGGCATTATGGGAGGGTCTCCACGGGAAGCAGTGACATGCGATTTGTTCTCTTTGCCAATGCTACCGAGTTAACCGGTCTCACTGAGCGGTCGTTGATAATAAGGAGTGAGATGACACCAAACATGAACAATTATTTCTGATAACGTTGAATAATATAGTGGACTTCCTACGAACAATGTACAAGTGACTTCATACAGGCCTAACTAGGAGGCGATGCCTGATGGAAAGTTCTCTCCTTCAAAATGGTCCCCATTATGGCCAGTGAGGGACTTACTTCTGTCACGCTTCCGAAAAGCTGAACTGCTTTTTCCAAACTCTGCAGTACTCTAGAGGAGACTGCACTGAGCAGACACGGTGCCACTGATGCTGTTAGGGCTGCCATTGAAATTGTAAACACGCTATATGAGACGGTCGGTTAGCCAGTAAGAATTCCCTTCGATATTTTGATAGAACAATTTACCTTGCATATAATGTCCAGATATTGGGTTTGCATATGCTGACAGAAACAGCCGCACTTGCGATGAACTCAATGTAACTATCAAAGAAGCCCCGACAGTGAAGAAGGAGGTCATCACTGGCTTCGCCAGCAACCATTGCCTGATAGACCGCTGGCCAATATATTGAAACCTTGAATGCATAACATTGCGTATGCAGGAATTCCGCTTGCGCTGAACCACTTGGAGGGATTGGAACGCTGTTATCACGCCTGAGAGACAATTCATCTGGAAGAAGATCGTACCACTCCTGCAACTGCCGCTCGAGTTCTGCTGCAATTACGGGCGCATATGAGAATTTGGCTTGGGACAATCTTTGAAAAGACGATGTGCAACGTTGAAGCATCTTTCGCATCGCAATTTCCGCCATAAAATACGACAAGTCGTGGTGACGCAGAGCTTGTTCATGTATTATGCTTTCAGTTTCATCTCCGGTTGCCCTGACTGGGGGGAGAGATGGGTGCCAAATCCAGGTCTCGTAGCTGACTGGGACTGTAGTAACTGAATCCATACTCCAAATACCACTGTCGACCAGATTTAGCTGGACAGTGATCTCACTTTGAACTCAGTCAGCCAAACTCGATCTTTCTAACGCCATATTGTCTAATAGCAATTGTTGGAATAGGGGTCAGAACCTTTCAATCAAAAGGGCAGTCCAGTAGCAATTTCCAATAATTGATGACCGCGATAAATCATTCTCATCATTGGGTTGACTAGGATAGGCCATCAATATTAGACAAGAGCGTATTTCGCCTTCAAGTCTGGGCGCTCACTTTATCAGACTATCTTGAATTTTATGTGAGGCTATAGCCACCAAATCATGTGCTCGGCACGGCTGGGCGTGGCAGAGATAGTACACGCTAAGTAAAAGCAAACACTGTATGCTTCTGGTGCTGCTATCTGCCAGAAGGCAAGGGAGCATGTCTTCCGCTGCTTGAATGTATATGATTTCTGGGAGCTTCTTCTGCGCATGCGCAATCGACTCTTGTCTAGCCAGAGTACCTATAGCTAAAACGAGGAGAGCTAGGCAAGAATCTACGGAGGGCTGTAAGGGGGTTGATATCGCCTGCAGAAATTCATCCATGTAATCCGCATCAAGAATCGGATACCAAATATGGATATGTTCAGCAAACGCGTTTAAAAACCTGCATTCCCAAGACGCTTGATGTTAGTTATAGGCCAACCGCCAAAGAGATCAGTGATTGCTTTGCCACTTACTCTAATGCCTGAGAAAAATCTATCATCACAGCTGGGACACTGCACGGAGGAGAGTGATATAGTTGACGACTCCTTTCCATCTGCTCTAGCCGGGCCGGTAATGATTGATCTAGCTTGAGAAGCGCCAGGAATGACTGGTTCTTGATGGTCATGATCGGGAACCCGGTCAATGGATCCTGGTCGTCAAAGAGATCGCCCTGCAATTGCTCCTTGATTAAGCACGCACGCTCGTAAGCTCTGGGTTCTATGAGCCGGGTGATGTGGTCCAGCTGTTTCCAAATCCTCGATAATTCTATTGCAGAACTGAAATCTAGATTAGAAACTGACCGAGTGTTGGCTTGGTGCGGCGCGGTACTTCACTCACAGGGAAGGAGGGTCTGGGTTTCCTTCGTAGAAACAGTCCTTGCTCCGGTGCATACAGAACGAGCATTTAGGCCGCTGGCCATCACATTTTGTCCGTCTTTCTCGACACGTATTGCAGGCCAGAGGACTCCGGTGTCGCTGACCGTTCCGCGGCAAGTGACGCTTAAGACTCATGGACTTTTTACATTCGCCTACAGAATTTTTTCCTTCACGAAGGTTCAGTGTCTGTACTGTAAGTACAATGTGATGTCGTTATCTTTTGTAGGGTCTTTCCAGGTGTCCCAAAGACCAACATGGGAAAGGACAAGTACTGCCGATTCTCGAGAAGGCCGGCATCCCGAGCTTAGACCCTTGGCCGATGCCAATGTTCGCCGTCCAATTGCATGTAAGGAGGCGGCGGGTCACCTCGTTTCCAGAATGTTTCTAAAATACGGGGAAACCTGGTTTCTGGTGCATTCTCTCCGTATTGCGGCTGGGAATCAATCTGAAAGGGAATCTTATGGAGAAGCACGGACGCTGTACGGAGTAACAACAACCACAGAACTCATTTATGGAGTCTTGTAACCAATGAGGGATGCTAGAAATTCAGACCCCGCGATTCCCGAGGTGCGTCTGATGCTGATGGCGTGCTTTGTCAGTCGAACATTTGCATGGGTTAGAATCCACGCGATAATCTACACGCTAGTGCTCCGTTATTTTCCCGGTCCTGTCAATTTCTGATGCATGGGCGCGTTGTTTACCGGAGCACGATGGTCCGATGGAGGACCTCGTTTCTTGCTTCCGAATTTCACAAGTGAACCGGCCACATTAACGGGGATGGGAGCTTTCGCTCGTCACGAGACAACGCTAAATGCACGCCTCGATGGGTTAGATGTTGGGAATATCACCTCACATCACATAATCACCTTTGCCAGCTATTTACATCCATACTAGATCATCTAGTATGCGCGCAGCTTTTTGGTCTAGTTGGTCAAAAGCCCAACATTAGATAACCTCAATTCTAATATTACAATTGGTGGCTTGTGGAAATATCTCAGCGCGGGAATGGGATATAGTTTATCCGTGCGCTATAGCGTACGGAGGATTAGTCGCAATATTAGGAATTCGGTATTACTGGCTCAGTCAGCTTGTTGGATTAGCTGTCCTCATTAGATCGCAAGATCTAATGAAGGTAAACCAACACCATCCTAAGGAAGGATTGGGATATTTCCCAAGTAAAGCGTGGGATCTCGTGATATAGTTACAGTTTATAATGAGGACATCTAAGTAGATGATCGACGCTTATATTGAGGTACCTAACAAGCTCTGGCTGGCCGGAGTAAGTAATTAGTGCTACGTCACACGACTGCTGCGGACTTTAGCGAAAACTCTGTATATTTGGCAGGGATAGATTCTCATTCTGTAGGGTGACCTCCCAATTAGGGAAATATTCGCTTTTCCAAGCTCATTTTTGAGATTTTGCCAGCGTGGGAATAGATAATGCCCCTCAAGAATAAATAACACGCATAGTTAACGGGCATGCAAGTGTTTCACAGCTGAACAGCAGTTTTCAAGTTTAGCATCCATATCCAAGGCAGTGTGTTTTCCATCGTTACATACTGCAGTGTATCTCTTTTCCTCTCATTGTACGTGTCTATGCGGATCTCTCCGGATAACAATATTTGACTTATGCACAATTTGCAATGCTCACTGCACTTTTCAATGGTGAGATCTTGCGGTGGACGCCTTGAAGCGTGCGCTCATCGGTAAACATTAAGTGATTTCTGGAGTCTGATGTGAGTCCGATCAGTTCAGTGAGCTTGTTCATCCTACACCCAGGGAATAGGAAGTAACAAAGTAATTAGAGACTAGTTAGAAACAGAACTAACCTAAGGGGTGCATTCCTTGTTGTAACATCCGCCGGGAACTGAGTTTATCGAGCACAGTCTTGAAATCGTCTAGGATAACGGTGTCACAAAGGCATTTGAAAATAAAACACAGCTGGTGATTTGCTCCCTTTCAGCATGTTGTTTTGTCTAGGTGACAAAAGAAAGAAATCTCTCACCTTCCAGAAAGGATTGATTCCCAAGGTCGTAGTTACCCGCAACATTCCAGTCACGCTCAAAATATCAAGAATCAGAAATGCAATTGAGAGGCCCATTGATGGCAACATGAAGCCAAAGTGAGAAGATTCACGAACGAGATCAATGATATCAAAATTACAATGCGTCTTGACCACCTAAAAGAAATTACATGTCGTAAAGATCCACTAGGGGTCACTGGACAGCCCAATATATTAGCCCATAAGACTAGACGTAGAGAAACAAGAAACATATTCCCCTCCGTTGTGATCATACCGAAATAGTGCTTCCAATGGTCGCAACTCTCGTAGAAAGCGGCATCAATGTTGTTGAAGTAGGCAAAGTTGGCGAAAATTTCAACTCCCCAGTAGGGTTGGGCTAGGAACACGGTCCCAATATAGGCGAGTGACAACCATCGTGCCATGAAGGCCTTGTTTTTCATCCATGCGATCACATTATGCAATGACCAGGAGATGATCAACCCAATCGCTGTAGATGCCAAATACCACCAGTACGCTTGTTCTGGGACGAAGATGAACGTTCCATGAGGCATGGCCCTCTTTGATTAGTATAAGGAAATTTTTATACTGTTATTCGCTTATATCACTGCGCTACAAATGGTACTATTTGGCCAAAGAACGACGTAATTGTCGATAGTGATTGTATTGCAATTATGTTACGCTGAGACAGAAAATTCGACCAAAATATGCCTATATCAACCGTACAAATAACCCCCCTTCCTCTCTCTCACTGACGGGGTCTTGTTCTTCACCCATAAAACCTTGTTGCAAGAGCACCACATTTCAAAGGAGAGCAGAACACAAGAAACGATAGTCCAATGCGGCAGAATTTAGATAAATCAAAGAATACCTGATATGCTCCTGACGTGAAACCCTTTCCCATCACGAAGAGAAGTTGGTCACCTCTACATGCTCAGAGACTCCTTCTACCTTGGATGTATGGGGCGTTATGTCACCCTGCGCGGCGGCCACGGCTCGGCTGAAGAGTCGAGGAGCGGTCTTGCTTGCGTAAAGCTCGTCCATCTTTTCAAAGGAAATACCCTGGGCATTTTCGTCAGCCATAATCAAACGGTTTTTCTTCTCAAGTGGTCTCGCCATACCTTAGTCTCAGGATAGAGGTACCATCCCCCAGTGGCTGCGATCGACCCTGTCACGAAGAAGATAAATCCAACTTTACCGCCCAGGTGGCCTGCATCAGTACTAATCTGTTGAGTAAACAAATCCATCGTTAGTGCCGCAAACTTTTGAGACTTTTGACATGGATTAAGAGAGTGCGTGCAGTCATACCATGTATGGGACTGTAAACTGCATGATGAGCCCCCACAACGCGTTGGTGATGGTGACGAGGCCTTGAGTCGTACTTCGCAGGCGAGCTGTAGCAATTTCCGAAGCCAACACAAAGCCTACGGCTCCAATGGAAAGCTGATATATGATCGCCCAGATATAAATGAGGACAACAATACCCCAGCTTGCTTTCTCTGGGTTTGGGATGCAACCCAAAAGACCAATTAGTAAAAGTGCGAAGCACAGAAAAAATTGAGGATTCACTATCATCGTTCGCCGACCGACGGTTTCGGACAGAGGAAAGGCTAGCATGCTAGATAGCAACATCACCACATAAAGGGCAACGGACGCATCGAAGTAATCTTTTATCCCAATCAATTCCAAGAAATATGTTGCGTAGCCGATAACGAAGGTGGCTCCAATCATCTGCTGTCCGCTAGCGGCAAAAACTGCAGTAAGGGTCCTCTTGAGATTAGCGCGGTTAAAGCATTCAGCTTCAGTAGACACATCGATGCCGAGAAACCTGTAGGAGCCCTCAGCGCGGCTATCACGGGTGGAAATCTCTCTTTCGTTTTCCGACTCCATTCGGCGAACTTCTGCTGTATAGAATGCCTCATTCTTGAAGCCGTATATTGTCTGGAGAGATATCAGGGCCTCTCTGTTCTTTCTCTGCCGCACCAGCCAGTACGGAGACTCGGGAAAGAAGAACCAACCAGATAGGAGAATAGCTGAGCGAGCAAAATGGAAATTAAAGTAAGAAAGTGATATACTAGAACAATATAGGAGGAAAATCATGGGCCTTACCCGGAAAGAAATACATTGCCACTATCGGTAACCACCATTGCCTGCCATGGTCACTCAATATGTTTCGACCAAAATGAGAACAAATGCTCGAACTTACCATTTGCCACTTAAGTGACTACTGCCCCTAGCCACCACGGCTCTAAGAATAAGATCAGCAACAAGTTTCAATATGACGGGGAAATACCAAACCGACATTGCAAACTGTCCGAAGACAATGCTAGTATTGAAAAAACACAGGAAGAAACCCCGAAGTTCCGGTCGACAAGTTTCACCAATCCATAGTGGAGAGATGGTGAACATAATCCCAATCGCGATACCTAAGCCTGCATCAGTAACAAAAGTAGTAGATTTTAACTTAATCAGCGCTCCCAGAACCCATACGAACCATTGACACCTCGACCAGCCAGGTGCACACGCCAATCAGTTGCCAGCTGCTGGAGAATGACACCTGCGGTGGAAATGATGGAGGCAACTAAAATTCCTGGTTTCCGCCCGAACCTCTCAAGCAGTGGAGCGAAGATAAAGGTGGCAACTATTTCGCATGCAGGAGCGATCGAGCTCCAAGCGGAAAGGTAGTGAGCAGGAATTAGGAAGGAACCGTCTGGCTGCGAATATCCAAATCGTCGTTGAAATTCCGGCAAAGCAGCTAGCTGACCTCCGGCCACAATATCGAATCCTTGCATGACAACCCCGCTAGAAATCCAGAGACCTAAAGGTGTGCCTCCTGTCAATCGCGACCTCCACAAGGGCTTGCAGGAGAACTTACACCACAAGCAGAACCGCCTTTGCGAAAGGAGCATGCGCCATCTACGAGACGGTTCAATCACTGAGTAGTCGACCCTTTTGCATGTTAGTGATTTCACCATCAAGGAGAGATTGGGACGCGGATAGAAGCTTGCCCATTGATCTCAATCTCTGCAGCGCTCTCCATTTCTTTGCCTATGAAGATTCTCGTAGAGTGCCGGTGTTTACCAAGTCAACGTGATGAGGAAACAGAGCTACCATGGTGTTATTTACCCCGCCTATATATCTAAGTAAAATCCGGGGAAGTCGGGGTGGCTCGGGTTTGCTGAGGATGCGAACCGTTGGGCCTTCGAGGTAGGTAGAACGCCCAAGAGAGTGGCGGAAATTAACTCGGCATCATGGATCGGAGACTCCGGACTGAGTTTAAAATTTTTCCCGCGGAGTCCAGCCGGTCTCCGCGAGAATAACAGGGATATCCTGTTGGATTGTACGTAACAATCTCAAGTGGTATATCTCAACGTATCATATTATGTATGCAAAAAGTATGGAATCCTTGATCCTTGTTGTCCTTGTTCTTGTCTCTAAGTACAGTCCAGGTGGAAGATATCCCCTATTCGGTGGATCAGTGTGTGGCTCGCTCTTATTGGCTGACGATCAGCTTAGCTAATCCAACATGTCCCAAAATAGTTACCTTTTCGCAGGAGTCAGAAGTGAAAATAATACGCTAATTTGCACTAATCTGCTAGCTGCAGGTCTAGCGTGTAAAGTTGGGTACTCAGATTACCCTAATTATTACTAGGCAACTTTAGTATCCTACTTTCAGCTTATCCCGCCTTTCAACAATTCTTTGCTTTTGCCAATTTGAAGCTATTCCCACCAATTTGATATTATTATACGGAGCTATCTGTATAGAGTATAGCAAATATCTCCTTTTCTACATCGCTTTTCTGTCAGTTTACTAACAACATTGAATATTAAGGATTTGATCGCCGCTGATACGCTCTACGCTGTTTCCTACGCCGATTCATACATTTCTTTTGATCAAGATGGCAAGGGAGGAATATTCAGTGGAAATCCGCGCCCAAATCGTGTCCTTGGTGATGATTGCAAAAATGAAGCCTCAAGACGTTGCTACATTACTTAATATCCCTCGCGTGAGCGTTTATCAGATTATACAACGCGCTAAAGAGCATGGATATGACCCTACGGTTAATCCTCGTATTGAGCATGAGCACGTCGCTAATAAAGAGTGTAGTGGCCGCCCCAAAGTGGTTACTGAAGCTATTGAGGCCTCAATTATCGCAAGTGTTACTAAGGATCGAGCTGGTCGTGAGAAGTCTGCTGAATATCTCGCTTATGAAGCCGGTATTTCTGAATCTTCTGTTCTGCGTCTTTTAAAATTAAATTCTTTTAGTAAATGCAAGCTGTTGGTTTAGCTACGTCCTGATAACACGAAGCACAGGATTACGCAGTAAGGCTATTCCAAAGAACCCATGAGCCTGATAATATTGATGTTATTCGAATATTATGACTGATCCCCAAAAAGGGAGGCGAAGGATAGTTACATGCAGGTAAAGGGGATATCCCCAGGGAACCGGAATAGCTAATATTCCGGTGTTGATACTCAACACCTGGGGATTCCCGTACACACACAAGCCAACTTGGAAACCTGGTCTGACAGAAGAGATGAAACAGGCAAGATTCGCATTTGCTCTTTAGCATCAACATTGGACCCTTGAAGATTTTAAGAATATTATATGGACGGATGAGATCTCTGTCGTCCTAGGCCACCGGCGAGGCTCCAATTGCGTATGGCGCAGGTCTTTTGAATGCTACGATCCTACTGTTATTCGCCGTCGTTACAAGGGTGCTTGCGAATTTATGTTTTGGGTTGCTTTTCCTATGATGCCAAGGGTCCCTGTCACATTTATCAAACGCAGAATGCAGCAGCAGCAAAAAAAAGCAGAGAAAGAGTTAGAAGTTATCAATCGAGAGCGTGAGAAAGTAGCTCGAGAAGAATGGGAATTGAATGGTGCCTTTTCAAGGCTTCAATTACGCCCCCGTCCTGGCCGGAAGCCAACATTTAGATTCACTGCGAAAAATGGAAAGCTAGTCCGGAATAGCAAGGGTGGCATTGATTGGTATCGTTATCAAAAGGTCTAGTAATTCCCATACAAATGTGATTCTAAAGCTAATATATATAATAGGAAGTGCTTGTGCCAAAGCTGCTTCCTTTTGCACAGGAATGTAAGCGCTCTAGGCTAGACACGATTGTAATGGAAGATAATGCCCCTGCGCATGCCCATTTCCACTAAAAAGAGATTTACTCATTCCACGACGTGCAGCGCCTGCTTTGGCTTGGTAATTCCCCCGATTTGAATGCTATTGAGCCAACGTGGTTTTGGCTCAAGAAACGTACAACTCTCCGAGGAGCACCTGGTGACCGAAAGACAGCAGTTGGAGTATGGGAAAAAGCATGGGAAAGGCTTCCCCAGCATCGTATCCAAGCGTGGATTGAGAGGATCCCTTTCCATATACAAGAAATTATCCGTCTGGAAGGTAAGAATGAGTATCCGGAGGGGCGTCCCCAGGGTGACGTACGCTCACGTTGCCGGCGCAAAGGCATGCTCTCATTCCGGGCATATCTAGAGGATGAATGGGAGGGCTTGGAACAGTCTTAAAAATGTCAAATAAGGCATCTAGATTGCTGGACGGCTTGGGAATTCTTGTTTGTATATTCAATATTTTGTATCTACATCGATTTATAGTAATTTTGGTGTATTGCTATATATCATTAAAACACTAGCGTTGTGTATTATTCTTGGTATTATTATCACTTTTGACTCCCACCTCCATAATAGTTACTGGCTAACTTACACATCTCGATGGAGACGATGTAACTTAAGCAAAGTAGTCGTAATTATATTGAGGTACCAGTTCACAGAATATACGAAAGCCAAACTAGACACTCAGAATATCCCACTCGCTGATCTTCTTCCAAAAAGAAAGGCCCTCCCTGGACTGTGGCAGGCAGTAGTCTGGTAGACGCCGATTCGCGTACGTCCAGAACGAGTACATAGAGATCCACACTGATGAAAGTGGTTATCAAGGCTACGTTGGCAATTCAATCATGGTTCTAGTGTTCAGCAAACAGATGACAAGTGTGTGTGTGTGTGTGTGTGTGTGTCATTGTTAAAGGGCCGTAGGTAGTGATTAATCACTGCCTACCCATTCCCTAGTGGGACAAAGGCTGCCAGGGGGTAAGCCCTGGGTGTCAAAAGCTAGTTACAAGAAGTGACTCTTTGGCGTTTTTACATAACTGCCGTGGTCAGATGGTTGGCCTCAATATATGGAGGCTGGATGTTGCTGCCAGCTGCAGTGGTCCGCCTCCTCCCCATCATCGAATCTGGCCCGTTCAACTCTGATAGTGTGACGGCTAAGCAGGACGCTATTCAGAAGCAGCTTCGATTTGATATTCCTGAAGCAACGGAGCCGGAGGAACGTTGTTCTGAAATAGGGTTATGGGACGAGGGTAAAAATGTTGGAACGCAATACGCTATCCCTAATTGGGAATCCATCATACTACTAACATGAAGAAATTTCGAGAACTAGGTTCACATACTGACGAGATATAGACATCCAATCAGCTCTATATGGCTATATCTAGAAGGTTCGACTGGATGTCATCTCATGATCTAGTTTGTACAGGACCTCACATATAAAAGAGGTCAACATTCCTGACAAGTTTTGTATTAGAGAGTGTGCATCAATACATAGAAATTCTCAACTCTAAGTTCTTATTATTTGCCTATATTCCGTATCCATCCTAGCGTAACCGAGCTCCAACAAAAAAGCTTGGTCACGTGGTCACGCGATAATGTTGGATATTTGATACGCTAATCCTAATCCGGATGTACTTACTAATATTTGAATCCTCGGAAAAGCAACATATCCGCGAGAACAAGAACGCCAAAAAGCAGACTACATTTTGGAGTCAGGATTGTTATTTATTCCGTAAATCCGTGATATTTCGCCACTGCGTTTTGTATATAAAGAGGATCAGGATGTGTATCTAGAGGGGATTTGAGAGGACGTGCAAATCAGATTCAATTATTCCTCACCCAAATTGTTCGCTCCTATCAGAGCCTAACCCCGTTCGGACTAGTACCTGAAGATTCCAATAGACAACATATCAAGCCCCTGAGATAGCTCTATGGTGATAGTTTCTTCCTTCTTCCTTTATGCTTAGTTTTCTTGTTCATAGATTCCAATTTGATATTGTGTAATGGAGCTGGGTCAATAGAGTAAGATGTATAGCATAGAAGACTAACAAGACATGAGCTGAAGAGCCGAAACTAATCTACAAGGGAGCAAGCCTATATTTATATCTGCGTAGGGCCTGCTCTAGGGCACGCTTCCTGACGGACCATGCCTGCTACATCTGTACAAAGATCTTAAACTGTCGGTTTATCTACGTCTAGGTCGCTAGCACTAGTCACGTAGAACAGCTATTCCGACGAGCTGACGAGCCTGATCAATATGGTATGGAATTCCTGATATTGATGACTGCCCCCTGTGACATTTGCTCAGGCCTAAACTCTAGGGTAGCTCATCTTCAAGAAACTAAGCATACAGAAAAGAAGGAGAAAGGAAGAATCTGTGTGTGAGCTCGCTACAGCCCTTTGTAAGCGCGTATCGTCTCGTCGGTGCCTAAATAGGAAGTCGTAACAACAAAGGGATATCCCGTTGTACGGCCAGCTAGGGCTTAGGGCTCAACGAGACCACGGAGCGGCACTACAAAGGACCGAGCTCACACGACAGCGATTCTTGCAGCCGTCACACCCCCCAGGAGTAAGGGGGACGGGGGATAGCTAGCTACATATAAACGCGGCACGCACGTGCCGCGTTGGACTAACTGATATCCAGTGCCGAAACGCGCTAGGTTTGATATTCACGTTCCGACATAAACAAAAGAATACAACAAACCCATCAACAAAGCCTTTGGTGAAGCTATTCCCAAGGCGTGAAACTCATAGAACAAAGGTCCTCAGAGGTGTCCTTGGTGTCGTAAACCCTCACCGCCTCTGCTTGCTTGGTGGTGCCGCTGCCTAAGGCAGACCTCTGAGTCAGATCCGTGACATATTGATTGGGCCCTCACAGATAGAACTTAAGATGAAAGAAAAGAAAAATAAAGAAAAGAAAAGGGACATTGTTGGAACCGCGGTGAATCCCAATGGCGATTGTTGGCATGACACCCCATGGAGATTTGACGGAGAGCAACGTCGAATTAAGCTCAATGGGGGAGACTCAGCAAACGGTTTGACGGCATGATCCGGGCCTTGTTTGGCGTAAGGTTTTGAGCCTCATAGTATTTAGATAGTTTATTTTCACCCCTCGGAGTCTTCCTCGGGATAACGAATTTGAACCCATTTTTGACTCCATATTAGTGCTCCCTTCGTGCAGAGCAAGCCTCTTCGTAAGACCACGGTTTGGGGATTGGTCTTCGTGTTCCTTCCCTATAAACCAACAGACATAATAAATTTAGTGATGATTTCTTAGCTTAGGTGCTAAGGAGAGTGTCGTGGATCTGACTCGGTGTTGTAGTTTTACCGTCAGAGACTGCCTTAGACAACTATTCTTGCACACGGATGCAGGAGCGGGTAAAGGAAGCGAGGTTTCACAACACTAAGGATATCCCTAAGAATAGCTTCATCCATGAGCCTTTGTTGCAGGCTTTGTCGGGAGACTCTGAGAGGATTTTGGAGGCATGCTCAGGCATAAATACGGGCCTGCTCTCCTGTAGATAGTTTCTAGTTCCCAGCTCACGTCTTGTTAGTTTCCTATGACATACGTTTTACCCTGATTTCCTAGCTCCGTTACATGCAGGACAGAGAGCAAACCCGGTCTTTATAGCTTGTACTTTTTTCAGGGCATTGCTGCTAGTACCTAGTTGGAATCGGAGGCTGGAGAAGATGGCGTAAGAGTCCATCTTCTTGGCAGCGTGGTCAACTAGGAGGCGCTGTGACGGTCATCAATGAGGTTATTCGCAAAGTCCGGTTGCGTAGTCACTTGCTAGGGTAACGTAGGAGGGTTCATGATTCCGTCACGTGGTCACGACACAATACATCTTGTTTGCAGATAGCCTCATGTTCCTAGCTTTTTCTTTCTTTCTCCATGTTTGGTTTTCTTGTACTTAGCTTCCAATATGACTGTTGAATGAGCCCTCACAGGCGCACGAAGAGGCAGTGATCAGGGAGAGATTGTTTGGCATCAGGTGTGAGCTTTTTATTTGGTGGTTTTGTTTGATGTGCATCAGTAGCTGACTTGACCGGGTGAGGCTTGGTGACTGTTGTGTATGAGGACTGAGCAAGACCAGAGGGGGAGGTGAGGGAGGGGGTTAAGGGGGAAGGGGGACAGGGACAGGATTAGGGGCTGGGGATGGTTAGTGGGGGAGAGAGTAGGAGTGATGCCACTGATGAAGGCGTTGAAGTGGCGTTAAGCTACAGCAGCTATGTCATCGCTAAGAATAGCGAGGGCTTTCTGCTGGTGAGGGCCAAAATTTCTACTGCTAGAATCGCCCAAAACTAACATTTCTCGAAAAAAATACATTCCAGTGCTGGCAAATTCTACTGCTAGAATACTGGATGATGTCCTTGAGGAGATCAGAAGCTAAGACCTTGGGCGAGGAGTTGCACTCTTGTGATAATGTGCTACAACCACAAGCTAAATTACTTCTCCCAGGTTACCTCGCCAGGCCTTTAGCTGACGGCCTTGATCTACTCCTCGAGACTCTCTATAAATCGTTGACGAATATCCTTGCAGATTTGCACATTGTTCATCGCTCGTTCTCTCGAGTCCTTCGCCCGTCGCTCCAACCATTCTTTCCGGTCCTTAACGAACATATCATACCTCTCCCTATGCTGTGCCAACTTCTCTATCTTTTCCAAACTCAGCTTGGAAATCTCCAGCTCAGACAAATCCGGGGCGGGAGGAATAATCTCGGGCTTCCGGGGGAGACGACTCGCCACGGGTAGGATTTCTAGCTTGGGACCCGGCAATGTTTGGTACCAGTAGGCAGTGGTGGACCAGTCGTCGCGAAGGTGGTTGGCATGACCAGATTCCAAAGTGACTTTGATCTTCTTGCTAAATCGGACCGGATCGGCCAGATGCCAGCGATAGCTAACCTGGTAATTAGGCACGTCTTCCTCGTGGATGATGGTGCCGCAAAATGGGTAGGCATTCTTTTGCATACCCCAGCCTTGGGAGAAGTAATCCTCCCCTCCCGTGCCATGCATGCTGGGCGGCCATGTGTCATCATCAATGAAGATCATATCATCCCCTTCGCCCCACCAAGTCCCCTGAAAGTGGAGGACTGAGTGGTTACAGCCGATGTAGTGACCAGCGCCCTCGGTTTCCAGAATGATATAGTTATCTTTGCCGTCCAGATTCTTGACCTGCGTCTCCAGACTATTTGTCTGAATACCAGACGGGGCCCATCCGTTGGTTGGGTTCTCCCGACGCCAATGGGCGTGAAAGTACAGCGTGTCCTTAGGAAGGGGCTTGGCATACAGCTCGTAATCAATGTAGAAGTACTGAATGTAGGCCTCATCGTTCTGGTTCTCGATCTCGATGCGAGCACGCTTGTTGAATGGCATTGTCAGGTAGCAGTTGAAGGCGGCTGCCCCGCCAAATTTCTTCTCCTCTGAGGGCTTTACGGATACAGTGAATGGCAGCGACTGGAAATTCGCAGCCATGGAGTGGCCCAGACAGAAGAAATCACCGATCGGCGCGAGCACATTAGGAGTTTCGGAATCGTCCCAGTACATTTTGATGAGCACTTTACGATAGTAGTCAGGGTCGTTGACTTCGTAATTGAGGCCGAGGGCGTTATGAATCTCCATCATGGCCACCCCGGACTTCGAATAGGGGATTAACCCGGGTCCCAGAATCTGTCTGCACGTCTGGACAAACCACAGATGCGTGATGGCACCAGGGCCCTCCAGATCAGCGAGCAACATCGTTTCACCGGGCAGGACCACAAAGGCATCTTCGTTCAGCCCGCTCTGATCCCAGCTAGAGACCCGGGCGCTACGGGAAATTCTGCGTGTGGTAATATCCGCAAGGAGGTGGTTTCCAGAAGGGGAATTCATAGTTGGATGGCACACAGAGCGATGTTGAGATACGATGAAGGGGTGTCGCTTGTTTTTTTTGGTTCGGTGGTAAAATTGGAAAGAAAGTGAACGCTTCGCTGGACATTTCTTATATTTTTCTCAATCGCAAGCACAGACTAAAAGATCCTTCACCCTCAGCAAAGGTTATTATGATTCTCAAGTTTTGTGTGGAGGTCACCCAAGGAACCACATTTGTTGAATACCAAGGCAGTGTCCGCGGAATCGTGAGAACACTCCGCCCTGGTTAAGTCGTCCGAAGTTTCCGCGATGACTTTCCCCACCGATCTTGCGGGGGCTGACTTATAAATGCTATGTACGGAGTACCCGTGCAGCCCCGCGCGGTCTTCTGATACTACTCCGCAACTCTGCCAACTAAAGGAAACTATCGATTGATGTTTCAATGCCGCCTGTCAATATGGTCAAGGCCCGGAAGAGATTGATTCTCGCCTGCGATACTTGCCGGTCGAAAAGGACTAAATGCGACGGTCTGAGACCCTCGTGCAATCCCTGCCAAGTGCGCGGACTGGATTGCTTCTATAAGGAGCTTCCCTCCAGCCCTGCAAACAAGTACGTATACCCCCTTCCTAAAACATGATTCGATTATTGAGACACCCGCTGCGTGTCATCCTAGGATCGAATCGGAATTAGCCATCGTGAACCAGCGCCTGGACTACATTACTAGTCTGCTCACAAAGCAACCGAAACCGGTGCAGGAAGATCAAGAAGATGCGGCCGCGCTCAGCTCCCATGAAGATTCTCCATTTCGACTGCTCGCAACCAGGTCTATTATGGTCGTGTTGGATCTCGAGCCTGATTTCCCCCAAAACCTCATCCGGCTTGAGAGAATCAACTTCCTCATGGGCTCAACGAACAGCTCCGACGCGCGATTTTTCTTCGTTTCCCACCAGCAGACCGTGACTGCATTGGCTGCTTTTTCGGAGCGCATTCATGCCTATTATCCCATTCTCGCATCAAACTTCACAGAGGAATACTTCCGGGTTCTGTCTGAGCCTCTCAAGCCATCATCCCGGGCATGTTTAGTTCTTCTAGTGGCTGCTGTCGGCTGTGCGGTGGCACACGATCCCACATCCGACCGGGAGAACCCGTTCTTCGCAACTGCTCTCTCATCATTGCCGCTGGTTGTTGCGGAATGCTCTCTAGTTACTGTCCAATGCCTGATCTTTTTGAGCATTTATTACGCTTGCCTTCTCAAACCCTGTCAGGCTCATGACTACTGCCTAGTGGCGTCCTTTAAGATTCAGAACCTCTTTAAAAGGTAGGCGACTACTGCAACAATTACGCGGATTCATAATCACCATGCTTATTGTCATCAAGTGGTCTACAAGGCACGGACCCTGAAATGCTGGAATTGACCTACCGATCGTACTGGGCGGTTCTGTTACTGGAAAGGCAAGTCGTTTGCAAAGGATAACCAGTCGGGAAACTCCCCGATGCTAATGATGGTCTCATAGCGAACTGAGCGTCCAGCTCGATGTTGCCAAGAGCGTCATCTGGGATCTCGATAACTATGTTCCACTTCCGAACTGTCTTCATACATGGCAATTCCCTTCCGAAGAACTGTCCACCAGTCCAGGTAGTCATTCCCCAGCGAGCGCAAATTCAGCTCGCAGCACCAGGCCAGACCAGGCCCAGTCATTCTTTCTAGCCGAGATAGCGATGCGGCGAATGCTGCACCGGTGTAACTCCGCAGTGACGCTGGGTCCAACAGGTCAATCAGCGTATGCGCCAGGAGTTGCCATAGAATTGGAACGCCAATTAGACGAATGGTATGATTATCTGCCGGATAGCATTCGGTTCCCCAGAGACTCTAGTCAACATTGCGCAAATCGCATTGGGTCACTATCGAACTTCCTCCGTGTACAGTATTACTGCTGCAAGTTGTCCATATACTGGCCGGCTGTCTACCAGGCAATGCAGGATGGTGTAGTCGAAGGCCAGCTGCTCAGCCACTGCCAGCGATTCTTTGACTCTTACATCCAACTGATGCCTAGCATCACATTTGCGTTCCACAACTGTCTAATTCACAAATGGACACTTTTTCTGAGGTAAGCCTCAGACTAGCCATCGTGCTGCGGCTCGCCTCACATCAGATACTTACTCAGAAAACAGCATATTCATTACCACCATGGTGGTTTTAAAAGCCACAGAAAATTCTTGTCTGACCAATACCAGTCCTGACCTACTTCACGAGTGTCTTTTCTCGGTTACTACAGCAGGCTGGGGTTCAGAAATCAATAGTCCCTCCTTGACAATCATGCAACAGACGTTGAGTCAACGGCTCCTAGACTATAAGAATTGTAAAGAATATGATTGTGAGGTCACGTGATCACTGACAATTGTTGGATATTTGATACGCTAATCCGTGAATCCTCGGAAAAACAACATATCCGTGAGAATACGAGCGCCGAACCCAGGCTTGGAAAGACTACCTACAGGCCTACATTTTGGAGTCAGGATTGTCATTTATTCCATAAATCCGTGATATTTTGCCACTATGTTTTGTATATAAAGAGGATCAAGATGTTCGCTAGAGAATTGGGAGGAGACGTGTACAACAGAGTCAATTATTCCTCACCCAGATTGTACGCTCCTATCAGAGCCTAACCCTGTTCGGACTAGTACTAAAAGATTCCAATAACAATTCCGAGGCTAATTGTAAGTCTCAACCTCTGATTCGTATGTAACTAGAGAAGTAGACAAGCAATACACAGAGATTCAACGTATCGAATCATCTCCTTATCAAAACCTACAGGCAACTGATCAACGATCACTATTACTGGACGATAACAATCCTCTGTGACTATACGACCCATTCATTATTTCTTTACAGGAATCAGTCCTACTCTCTGCCAAGAACGGCGCGGTAGACTTCGAGTGCATATTCATGGAGTTTTGAAAGGGCCGACGTGATTTTGCCTCGAGAAGCAAGAAGCGTACCCACCTGGCTCCCGAGTTTCTCGTGGTGCAAGTAATATCGAAGCTGTGTGACATCACGTGTTACTTCTAAATCCTTTGGAGTAATAGTAATTGGGATGGGGATAATGTTTGCTTCTGTCTATTCAATTTGAGTAAACTATGTCTGGAACCTCCGATAGTCACCGATTGTATAGCGAGCCTTTACTTATCACCGAGGTCCTCTTATTGCCCAACGTCCTGATGGCGGGTGTCTTGGTCCTCGTGGCAAACCTGAGCTCAATATTCAAAAGCCTGCCTGCTACCCTCGTTAGTCGACAGTCAGTAGATCCTTACATCGATACAGGCCATCCCACACCCGGACCTCTTCGAATGACGCGCTGTGTTCGCGCCCTGTAGCAAAAGCTGAGACTTTTCTTCCGGACCTGTAGTATCCAGAGTACACAGTTGTTGTCAATGCGAACCGATCATTTGCGTAGATTTCAACAATATCAGCATCGAAGATAGCGCGGAGACGCAGTTTTTCTAGCTGCGATTCGTCCACCATTTTATCAGGCTGAGTGTAAAAGAGTGTGAATTTTCCTTTCTCTGGAAACGTGCTGATCTCTGGATTGGCGGTCGACGCGGATCGATCAACTATTATGGCCCCTTCCACAATAGAAAAAATAATAGACAAGCGAACCAAAGAGTTCTTCTCCGATTCAATACAAAATCCGACGGTATCGCAGTTACAGCCGACGGAGATAATGGCTTCTAGCTCCCAGCATGGGGTTTGGATAGTGCAAATTTCGTCATGACGCAGTGGGAAGCGGGGAAGACAGAAAGAGCCGCGCTGGTAGGTGTGGGAGCAGTCGTCTCGGAGCAGCATGAACTCGGAGATTGGGCGAATTCCAAAGGTGTACAAAGATGTTGAACCACCGGGGTAATTCATTATCTCCACGTTAGAGATTTCTGAAAGTTCGGTGCAAAGTGCCCCTGTGACGTTGTCCAGGCACAGAAGGAACAACTCGCGTGGAATACACATAGCACCGTTCCAGCCTTTCTGGCTGGCATAGTCGCAAGTGATGTCCTCTTCCGGTATCCAACCGTGCATGATGCGTCTCCCAGATGTAGGATCAATGAAAGAATTTGCGGCGTACAAGGAGCCGTGATCGAGGTACCCGCCGAGCTTGTAATGAAATTCCACTCCATTGTGCTGCATAGTGAGGTCTCCAAACATCCACAACAAGGATCGAACGGTTCTCGTTGGCCCACCTAGAGGTTGTCGGTGGTCTTTAATATGATCCCGTTCCACGTCTCCCTCAGCTCCTAGAATCAAACACTGTCGCGTCGTCGATTCTATCTCGAGAGTCATGAAGTTGGCACACTCCCAATTTATCCCATAGTTCCCTGACCAATTTTTCGACTGCTGAAATCTTTCTGGCAAACTGACTAAAGGGCCTAAATACTCCCAATGAGTCAAGTTGTCTGGGCACACAGCATACAGAAACACTGTTGGCCCTGCGCCCTGAACTCCACCAGAAACGATAGCATAAAGTGAGTCGCGTCCTTGGAGCTCATCCATTGCTGGCCAAGCGGCAATATAAGGGTCTCTGAACCCTGTCACTTGTACACCGTCGGGCTCACCTTTCAAAATCGGATTTTCTGATGGCTTGCTCCACGTCCTCCCATTATCGCTGGAGACGGCCATGGCTAGACCAGCAGCACCTCGCGGATATGGAGGTGTGCTCCAATGAAAAGGCAAATGACAGACCGAGGAGTAGAAGACAGTGAGGTGTCTTTCAATCGTACCCTCCGGTGGTACGAAACAACCTGTGAAAACTCCTTCCTTGTCATATTCCTGATCAGGCTTCAGGGTCGGCTGGTAGGTCGAACGGTTCCATTGGAGTAGATCAGGGCTGGTTACATGGCCCCAGGACATATTTCCCCATTCAGTTCCTCGTGGATTACCTATTTCACAAGCGCGACTCAGTTGTTCGCCTTTAATTCACGGTGGGAAAGTCGCTGGGCTACTCACATTGGTAAAAAAGATGGTAACGCTTGGATTTGGGGTCATAACCAGGGGCGCAGGGGTCATTTATCCAGTAAGGTGCTGTGATGTGGATAGTTGGACGAACAGTGGTGCGGCTTCCACGATCGATCATCATGACGGACTCGTTCTAAGAGATCCTAATCTGGGAGACTGAGGCAACGAGAATTGAGATATAAGCGTCTTCATTTTATGTCCTCTCTGTTATATTGTCCATCATCGTCGTTCAATATTGGAAATTCACTAGTAGCTATTTTGCCAAGTCATGGAGAAGCTGAGAAGAGTAGTTCGAAATTTGACTGCACTACTCCATATTTTTCATGTGACTCGGTTATCGCGGAGTACATGGGAAACTCCGCGTTGCTACTAGGGATGGAAGATGGGTCTGGGGTTTGGTGATTACTGTATTCTGTTGAGATTACACCCCGGAATCAGCGTAACCACCAAGGGAAAGTAGGTGAGGTTACTTTCGATAATGCAATTTCGTAGAAAAGCTCCTATTCCACTACTGTACGCAAGATATAGTGTATGATTACCAATCCTGACTGTAGAACTAGAATTTCTAGTTTGCCCAGCGCCATGGTGTGTATAAAGAATATATATCTGCAGTCTTCCACTTCCAAGCTCTCATACGCCTCATACTGGGGTATCAGGTCTACAGACATGATCGCTTAGCTGTACGACTAGTTTCAAGTAACATATATAACTTTGTTAAGATATAAAGGTAATCAAAATGATCATTTGTGTGGAATACACGAGTGGCCAGCTGGATGTCGGTTAGGCTTATTGCAATGGCGACTGAATAATGAGAAGCCAGCCTTTCTAGCGATCATTTAGGCTACGGTTCACCAGACTGGACACCGTCACAGTTAGATAGTAACAAGCAGGAACTCAGACATCTCCAAAAATCCCAGCACTGATAGTACGGTGTCTCCTCCTACCACTACCGCTTATCAAAGGACACTAAATCAATCGTTGGTGGGGCTGGCTGAGTTTATGGCAGTCTATACGTACCGCCTTGCCAAAATTTGGTTTGTTTTGTAAAGTCTCTTCTTGCCACGGGTAAAATATTCGGTTATTTCGCCTCCTCATCTTGTTAGATAAACCGGATATCCAGCAAGACAGTGTCAGATAATTCGGATATCCGGAGGCAGTAAAAGGAAGTGAACAATCAGAAGCCCTATCTTATAGCCCCCAAAATTTACCCCTCTTGATGACTCACAAATCACCCCGCCAAAAGTGTCTATAAAGGACCTGGCTTTGAAACCTGAGGGATAGAGAGATACAGAACTCAATACATACAATCTTGCTAGTCACTTCTTTTCTTTGATCCTAGTAAAACACTCTTCAGGATTGGCCTGGAATAAACCGACTAATCCGACACATCTTAGACAGTTAACTAACGACAGCGGAAGGATGGATTCTCTCAAAAGTTTCGACGTCAAGGCCAAGCATGGACCGATGAGATTCAAAAACTTCGAGAGGAGCTCACGATTTTGAATTACCAGAAAAACCTTCTCCAAGAGGAACTCACAATCTCAAATAGCGCTGGGTCGGAAAAGCCCTGCGAGCTATAGATAAGTTTAGCATACAGACTGCTTACCTTACCTTTTTCCTGTTCATTCACTGCATACTTTCAAAATGCTCCACATCAAAACAACAAATCTCGTAAAAGGAGCATCATACTCGTACAATGGAGTAGGTGTTCTCCGGCATAATCCTATTACCTACAGAGGTGGGCACCGGAAGTCTCCGCAAACCCCGTTTGTAGTGTGTATACTAAAAATATTGTTTGAATAACCTTAAGATATTGATGATATAGCAAGATCGGAAAATCAAGAAGAATGACGAGAATAGACATGACGCGGGATAGAAGATCTATCAACCTCCCGAGCCACCACTTTCATCACTTTGCTATGTTTTGACGATAAATGTTCAGCCAGCCACGCCAGAAGTACAAGGGTTGCACACGGTCAAGCGGAAAGTCAAGTGACATAGCAGGGTTCATTCGACCCCGACTACTGGTTGGCTTATTCAATCTTCTTTTGTAAATATTGGCAATTAACTACCCGGCCTAGTTGATTATGCCAGCCTCTCTAAAAGCGAAGATCAATTCGCCTTGTCCAATGGGTGGCAGTTTTTGACTCATATTACTCGGACAATGCCCGTTATCGATGTCGCACATTGTGAGATGGGCCGTCTGTGTATACATAATCAATGGATCTAGCAGTATCTCCTTGACGTGTAAAAGAGGATGCGGCTGAAATACTATAATATAATTGAACAGTTATTAGAGTTAAAAGTGATGGCACTAGATTGGGACAGAAGAGGAAGCAGTCCTAGCTGGGCATAGCCTAGTATCTAAAAGCGAAACTTGGGAGCAAATGCACCTATCTACAGGGATGCACAGCTGCCATCAGGGGGATCAGCCAGACAAACTATAAATTAAGGTTTGATAGGAATCAAAAAGCCACAATGAATGTGAGAGTCCCGAGCCCAAGAGTTTTAGACAGGAGTCTTGCAAGAATAATATCTGCATCAATTTGCCTTGAGTGCTGGTTAAATTTTCGCCTCAGAACGAGAACGACCAATAGCTTCGAAAACCTCAACGAGACGGTCCACCAAAACGGCGTGACCGAACTGAGAAAGAAGACTTTCTTCTTCTACAACTTGGCAGGGAAATCTTTGAGATTCTTTAGATCGCGCCTATCGTGGAAGTCCTCGCTCTCAACTTCCGTGAATAGGTCATTGCGAGCCTTACATGCGACATCCGTAGATGCGGCAGCCGTATACTAGAACTCGATCGAGACCCAAGCGTACATCAACGAGGATCGCAACATTCCAGGCAACCTCCAGCTAGTGGCTAAAAGAGTGGAAATATGTTTTACCGTCAGTTCAAGTCGCCTGGTGTACGACATAACCCTGTTTCTTCGCTGCAACCAGAGATGGGATGAGGACCTCGGGAGGGGTATAGCGAAGTAGGTTCCGAATATAGCATCCGACAAACATATACTCATCACATGCATCCAAGCCGACCGTTCCAAGTTACATATATATACGCTTAGGTATGGAATGCTGATGTTAAGAGCGGAGTTATCACCTGGACATGTAAAACGAACCTAAAAATTAGAATGAAACTCGCATATTCAAAGACGCGGTAAGTATATTACATTAATGGTGAACAGAGTTTAGTAATTTTAACAGCTGAGCAGAGCCCGATATCGAGGAATATAGTCACATAAATCATATATCGTTGTTCATCATCGCCATTGTTGTCTTCGTGATTAGATAATTCGGCAAATTCGGCCGTACTGTTAGCCTCGCCAAAGGTGATAAACTGTGAGAGCGCCATATTATAACTTGACGATTTCTCTCGAGCATCAGTGTGGTAATTATTTTCTTTTTTTGGAATTACTACTGGTGGAACCGTAGAAGCTCGTGAATAAAGGACGAAGAGTCGGCAAGCAAGTGCAGATGATAGAAACTGCTTGTTCAATAGAAGACCACGTTGCTGTCGGGACGGTGCTCCAAGTCATGTCTTTTGGGTTGGAGCCACTGAAAGCGATGATGCGGATATTAGAAACAACGTAGACACTTGGCGATAGTTAGCAGAATGGCTTGGATTTGCCGAAGACTTTCAACACGGCCGTGTTTTAAGGGGTACTCTAAAAGAGAGAACCTACAAGAATCCTAGGATGAAAATACTAGATATAATCAATTTTTGCCGGACAGTCGTGTTCAAACGCAATGTCATAGGGACTGGCAGACAGAAAATCACAAAGTTAAGAATGATGTTTGCGATCCCATTTCCTCGATAGGAATTCAACTTCGTTTATACATGACCCAGGCTGATGTTTATTCCAGTTGTACGATACGGGATGACATCCGGCCACGGCGACGGTCGGGCAAGTAATGAGGAACGCGACAAGTAAGAACGCAAGGAAATATAACGTGCGCCGGAACCAAACATGACGCCGAAAATTCGGTAGTAAAGGAATAAGAAGGCTGTCGGTATAGCAATCTTACCTATCTCGGCGCGGGAATGGGATATAGTTTATCCGTGCGCTATAGCGTACGGAGGATTAGTCGCAATATTAGGAATTCAGTATTACTGGCTCAGTCAGCTTGTTGGATTAGCTGTCCTTCTTAGATCTTGCGATCTAACGAAGGTAAACCAACAAAGGCTGCTTTTGTGGTGACGACATCAGCGAAATATAACATTTGCACGACAATGAAGCTCTGTTGATTAACCACGTTAAGACTGGCATTTCGACAAGTGTTAAGCCTAACACGTACCTTGTTGAATTTGATGACAGTCTCCTGGGGCAAGTCCACTGCATGTATGCCGTGTCCGAAATACTGAACTGCTGCCAGTCGCAGACCAACCATTGTCCAGCAATCGACCTGTTTTTGCGCAAATAGAACGTCGCATTAATGAGTATCCAAGCACAGGGCCATAAGATTGAGGATACAAACGAGAGCAATCAACACCATCCAATCGTTCCACCAATACTGTATGCCTCCTATCCACCTAGCCAGAAACCTTGCACAGACCGCGAGAGTACCTGGCACAATTGTGGTCAAAGTTCCGACATAGATCTTCCATCCTTGATCCGGGATGGGCGCCATGTAGGTGAATAGGCTATAGAGATGCCGGTTGGGCACATCAGTTTAAAGGGGAAAAGTGGACAAGACAGCTAAGAATACACGATGTTGAGGTAGTTCAATAAATCTTGGAGATATAGAAGAGAATGGTATTTGAGCACATATGGCTCAATTGTATTGTACAGAGTACATAGCACAAAGAAGACAAAATGATCTGAGACGCTTCACAAGAACAAGGTGTATACACCGAGTAATGAAGGAGTTACTCCGTATGAAGGCCTGGAAAATGAAGTAAGAACTTAATTTGTCATGAAGGCCACTAGTTATTCCAAATTAGGAAAAAGATATTGATGGCGTGAATTAGCGAACCAATCATCCCTGAGATTGAAAGACGCCAGAAGCCTAAAAAGGAAGGGTAGTGTTGGAATCCGTACATATATTGTAGGAGCTTGTGACACAGGTTTGCTCACAAATTGTATCTGTCCTCCTCCCCTTCTCCCTCTCCATACATGAGGTTCCAAATCTGGGTATATATAGATGTTTTTGACGAGATGTGTAACAACTAGCAGACTTAGGGCTTCTCACTGTTCCAAGGAATACAACCATGACGTCTCAAGTCGAGTTTCAGGTGCACCAGGTGAAGGTTTATATGTTTGAGGATGGCTTTTGGATTCTATACCTTGTTGGAAATCCGGATCATCTGAAAAATACCATTCCGTCCAACAGATATCTAACACCAGGCTTCCAACAGGTAGAGGCAGATTGTCATCTCAAGTAATGTACTTGATTGGCACAAAGGTGCACTAAACCCTAATGCCGCTCATGATCCACTTTTGTACAGATGGCTTTCTGCCAAGAAACTCTGGCTGATTCATGATTGGCAATCCAAGATTTGATTGGATCAAGCAGACCCATAAATCGCGGAGAGATCTAAGGTCTGCCGGCAACCTTGTTATTATTTCACGGGACCACCGCCATACAGGTAGACGTCGGTACCGCATTGGGCCTAGCGTGATCGTAGCAAGGACATCAACCTCGCACGCCACGGATCTCAGATAGTTAGTTAGACTTCTCAATATCACTCTCTCTAGCCCATCATCATTATTCCGTCTGGTTCCATGACCAGATCACGGAAAGACACTGCACGGATTAACTATAGCCCGTAGTTATTATTTACTGAGGCTTGCCTCGGACTTCTATTTGTACCGTTGTAACTAACTATGTACCAGCCAGCTTTCAGAGGCTCAAAGTCTTCCGTTCAATGTCTTGGTTACCTTCCTCCAATCCACGTGCAAGCTTGAAGTTCGACGTGGTTGGAGCCGACGACTCGTGGGCTTGTCCTTGGAATGGGTTACTTTCATTATCGGGCCCACAAATGCGTGGCTGGTAGTACTCCGCACTTCATATTTGAAAAGCAAAAAAACAACAGGAACCAAGATACTCACCCTCAAATGGCCAAGACTGCCGAAGTAGACACCAGGTGGCTGGGTTGACATCAACTAGCTCTTACAAGGAGTATTGTATATAGCTTCCTTCATTTGTCTCGCCCTTTCGTTCCGCCCGATCTTTCTTTTCTCTTTTCATTGTCTAATCAGCATAGCTAGTATAGGACCTTCTTTATATGATTCAGCTCTTTTTCCAGTGATTAATATTTTTCGCCATGTCATCATTCAAGTTGGGATTGACAACGCTGGTGTTCGTGACATGCACTATACTCGGAACTCACGCTCAGGTTCCGCAACATTTCAATTTTTTCGATTACGGGCAGCGGGGCCCGCTTCTTGGTAGCCATTTCGGCCCTCCAGCAACAAACGCTACCTTTGACTATGTGATCGCCGGTGGTGGTAACACAGGACTGACGATTGCGACGCGCCTGGCACAAACCGGCGCCAGCGTGGCTGTAATCGAGGCTGGAGGGTTTTATGAGGTTGATAATGGCAATTTGTCCATTGTTCCAGGTTATGCAACATTCTTCACTGGCTCAGATCTTGACAACTATTCTCCCCTGGTAGATTGGGGGTTTGCCAAAACTCCGCAGCCTGAGTTAGGTAATCGCCGGTTACACTATGCACGTGGAAAGACATTGGGAGGATCGTCTGCGCGAAATTATATGCTGTATCAACGAGTTACGGTGGACAGCATGCAACAATGGGCGGACGAAGTGGATGACCAAAGTTATACCTGGGAAGCCTTTTTGCCCTATTATCAGAAATCCATAAATTACACTCCCCCTGGTCAGAAGCTATACACCAATTCTTCCAACAAGCAAGATCCCAATGCCTTCAGCTGCACTGGCGGTCCTTTGAAGGTATCGTTTAGCAACTTCGTTGACCCATTTGGAACTTGGGCACAGCAGGCTTTCATCAAGGTGAATATGACTGAAATTGAAGGCTTGGATAGCGGCAAACTACTGGGTTCGGCTTATGCGACTTTAACCATTGATTCCCGTAACGCTTGGCGGGAAACTTCTGAATCAAGTTTTCTTATGCATGCCTTGAATGCTGGTCTACCTGTTACAATCTACAAGAGCTCTCTAGCCCGAAAGATCATATTCGATAGCAACAACACTGCAACTGGCGTACAAGTGTTTGCTGCTTGTTTCTCTGGGACCCAGTCAATGAATTTCACACTAACTGCTAGGAAGGAGGTTATTGTATCTGCAGGCGTATTTCAGTCTCCTCAGCTGCTCATGGTATCCGGCATCGGCCCGTGTGATGAATTGGCTGACTTTGGCATAACTTGTATCAGTAACCTGATAGGAGTAGGCCAAAATATGCAAGACCACCCGATATTTGGCAGCGCTCATAGGGTCAATGTCCACACAGCATCTGCAAGCTTGAACAATGCCACGCTGTCGGCACTAAGTGTTCAATCATATATCAACAACGCTACTGGTCCTCTATCAATCTTTGGTCCGGGCATCTACGGTTGGGAGAAACTTCCAGAACCGTACCGGTCTCAGCTCAGCAACCAGTCTAGGGGAGTCCTCGACAGTACTTTTCCGTCTGACTGGCCAGAGATTGATGGTTACCAGTTGGTGCCTACAACGGATACAATCTCAATAAAGAAACGGCTGACCCCCGTGATGGTCACAATTATGCGACACTGAATACTGCTCTAGTGGCGCCCCTTTCTCGCGGAACAGTTAAGATACAGAGTAATTCTATGACTGAACCTCCAATTATTAATCCCAACTGGTTGGCTGACCAGACTGACCGAGACTTGGCCATTCAGTCGTTTAAACGGCAACGCGAGATATGGGATATCCTCGCTCATCTCGGTGTAGCTGATCCGACTGAAGCATCCCAGGTTCGAACTACACCACAGATTCTCAAATAAAACAAATCACCGCGGAGAGTATGAACACCGTATATCATGCGTCTGCAACCTGCAAGATGGGAAAGAAGGGCGATCCAATGGCTGTTCTGGACAGTCATGCTCGTGTCTACGGCGTTCAAAATCTTCGAGTCGTCGACGCCAGTAGCTTCCCTTACTTACCTCCAGGTCATCCTCAAGCATTAGTATACGCTTTGGCAGAGAAGGTCGCGGATCTGATCAGAGCACAGTATCTGCACTTCTCCGCCGCATTTTAACTACTGGATTTAGCATGATCAGTTTGGTCTTGTAGAGCTATACCCTCACTGTCTAGTGATCTAATTTGCGCATGACGTGTTGAAATATTAGAGTATGTCAATCGGTGAAACTACTTTCACGATCGTGTAGAAAGGGCTTTAGATCATCTTGAGACCGTCGAAGTACCAGCCAACCTCTGAACAAAAGTCTATTCGCCAAACTACAGTTACCTGGAACCATACCATCACCTAGAAAAGAAAAGCAATTTGTTGTGCCTTTGCTGCAGAATTCGGGATGCGCCGATATTCATTATACGCTGTTATATGCCGCTCCAGTATTGAATATAAGATCGATCCTCTTCTCCCGGTCCCAGACACGCTCGCCATCGCTCTTTCGTTTAAAGTACAGGACCCGATGCATTGGAATAAACTCCTCGTGGGTCTGTTCAGACTTCCAGCGGTCAATAGGTATCTCCTTCTCCCCGATAAAACGGTCAATATATCCAACCACATAATCAGCGGAATCGAATGACGCGTCCCAACGAAGCCGATTCAGAACATCGACAGCTGGGCGGAGTCTAGGTCCTTCGACTACCTGCACGCCCAGAGCAGACCGAGAAGATCGTACTTGTGGGTTGGTCTGTTCTATTAATCCTGTATTTTCTGCAGTGTGATTTACAGAAAATGAATCATAAAACTCTTCAACGTCATCATCCGAGTCGAAATCTTCGGCTTGAGTTGCATCTGTATATGACCAATGTGACTTGTCAACGCGAAGAGCTTGGAGATCACTCGCTTTAGCAAGTGAGACATCAACCCAAGAACAAGACTGATCAAAATAAGTTTCATCAGCTCGAATCTGTTCTGCAAACTTTTTAAGTAGAGAAAGAAGCGAAACATGTGCAGATTTCCGGTCTGACTCGGTCGCAGATTCTGTTGACGGTTGCTCGTTCCTTGCCAGACCGATCAGAAAACAACCCTGATATTCCTCCATGTCTTCAGTATCTTCTTCTTTCATGTTGGTGAATCGAGCAGGCCAAATGCGGGCATGAACGTTAGCAAACCGCCGGTTGATATCGACAAGAAGGGAAACACAACGGAATTCCAACCAGCCAAAGAGCGCACGTCCTTTTGCTACGGCTTTCGCCCAGTATTGGACATCTACCTTGATATAGCTAGGATAGGCATTCAAGAATTGATAAATACCTGTTTGTCCCGCAATATCCTCCCAACTAACACCTGCCTTAGAAATCAATCGGTTTGCACGATCGAATTCTTCTTCGAGTGTCTTGACCGAGGGCACTGTTGAGGCATGGGCAACATTGACTTTGGGGGGGTGGATACTCAAAATCACCAACGGCTCCCTAGATGATCGATGATACTTTGGTTCGACTGTGTAGTATGTGGTGTCGTATACCAGATCATTCTTCCAATCGAAATGTGCATAATAAGAGAAGAAGGTGCAGAGGATATCTGACTCGTGAGTCGCCCCAGACTCTCGAAAAGACAGCTTACAAACGAGAGCGAGAAGGAGGGTAATATGAATACCGCCCAAATAGCCGAGTTTTGATGAATAGATACCGCGGCATTTCGCCCATGCTTTGATAAATCGATACGCTTTGCGGAAGGTGGCAAGATCAGGAATGGTACGTTGGAGATACTCAAGATCTCGGACGGCGTTCAGCTTGAGCAAGGACTGCATAGGTAGGTCAAAAGTTGAATCAGAGGAAGGAAGTTCCAATGCTTTCGGCCAACTATAAAATGAGGTCAGCGTTCAATATTTCCGTGATGAGTAAGTGGATAATCCAACCTTTCTGCTACACTAGTTGCGGCACAGTATTGTAAATCGAAGCCAACACCCCCAGCTTGTAGTTCCAACATTGTGCCAGAAGCCGCTTTGATTTTCCTAAGAATATGAATCTCTTGCCACTCTGGTCGTCGTAGCTTCTGAACCATCAGGGCCATGAAGGTACGAGGGCTTATCGTCCCAATAACAAGACAATCTATGTCGGAGGAGGTATCCCATACACCCAATCCGTAGGAGCCAACGGGCACCACGACAAAAGAGATATTCAGTCTAGTTTCAACGGTGGCGTCGAAAACTCGTTGATGAACTGCGCTCTCTATCAGCTTGAACATCTGGTGACGATGAGCAAACTCTTCTTCGGAAGGAATCATATTCAAACCATAGAGTAGAGTCTTGAACTGTACGTCAATCGTTAGGGAAGTGGGAGCCTTTATGACGTTAATGGCTACATTGTTCTCGCTCGACGTGTTCTTCACAGAGGAATCATCCAGGTTCAACGTTGCACGAATCCCCCAGTGATCGCTCCCTAGGCTATACCCTCTCTCTTCATTCGGAAGCCCAAACAGATTAAATCCCGTTGCCTGAAATCCGTCACCTTTTATAAGTATACGATCATATCTTTGCGGGCGACAGTGAAAGCTTTTCTCGGAATTTTCTGCTGCAAGACTGTTTTCTAACGGGTCGTACGTAGCACCCTCTTCGCCCTCATATACACTGCGCAATTTATCGGTGGAATGCACGAGCCCTGCTACTGGATAGGATCCAGTAGCTCGACTTCCGAAATAACAATCTGTAAGTTTCGACTCTGCAAACAGTGTATCCAAAGATGATAGGATTGCAACACCTCTTGCTGTTATTGCTTTCCTTTTCAGAGCAGCATCGATTGTGTACGACGAAGAAGGTATGTTGAAATCTCCTGCAATGATCCAGTTATTTTCTGGGTAGGAACTCCGTAAATGGCCGATGACTGTTCTGACTTGAGCTTGCTTTGCAGAGATGGACGCATCAGTGAGTCCACAGGTCAGATGAACTCCGGCCACTATTAGAGGCAGAAATTCGGTGCCTTGAAATGTCCCTATGTCTTGTACTTGGAGCACCACGCTCCCTTTATGTGGCTTCTCAAATTTGAGCCACTCCCATTGAAATCTCCAGCGACTCAGAACGACAATATTACGAAAACTTGGCAGAGGCGCGATATCACGTTGCCGAGGTGGGCCATGACTGCAAAAGGGGTATTGAGATCGTATACTGTCATCCTGCAACAGGAAACTGAGCATATTATCTGAGACTTCTTGTAGGAGCAGAATATCAGCTGTACTGGAACTCTCCAGCAAGTTCTCCAGGAGGACAGGGTGACGTTCAGTTGATAATGGATGAGCCGAATCGACCAGTACATTGTAGGAAGATACTTTAAATGAGAGTCGAGTCACTCTCGCTTCACCGGGGGAAGTGGTCTGCCGAGCAAGCCTCCATTGTGGCTCTAAATAGTCAGGGCTCCCGGGAAAAAATTGGTAAGAAGCCTTGAGTTGACTCGAATTCGACGTATGATCAATGTTTTTCATGAAAGGTGTTGTGCTTGGAACCGCCAGTATACAGCCGCCATTAAGTCTGAGGGATCCCCAGACCCTCATATGGTTGAATGTGGAGCTAAATGTGGTCGACTTTTCGCGTCTCAGAATAAAAATCTCGGATACCTGCCATTCCACCGGAGGAAGTAAGTTGACCTTAGAGATAAGATAATCGGTACCAGAGCCATCATTTGCCTCGCTTTGGCCAATAGTCAAATGTGGCTCAAAATGAGTATCCGGTTGACCAAGAGCAGACAAAATATGCCGGCGAATGGCTTCGATTTCTTCACGACACTTTCCGCTACATGCTGTATAAACTGTATGGTAATTTTTGTGTGTAAAGAAGCCCGCCTTATCCAGAGAGAATTGAAATGGTTCGGTACAATTCTGTGCTAAGGTCGAACGTATGAACTCCGCGGCCTGAGGTAAAGATTCAGGGTCCACAAAAGGGTAGATGAGATTAACATGCGGTGGCCATTTCTCATATGCTTTGTCGTATAATTCTCGCAAGCGATTTATATCTTGCGCAAGATGGGTTGGAGGAATAATGCACAGTGCTGTATCAAAGGAATTTAGGTACAAATCCCGCAACGCTTCAAGAGTCGGCTTCATGACAAGTAGAACGCAATGAAAACACTTGGGATATCAAGAGAAGGAAGTTGGAGAGGAAGAAAAAGTGAAGAACACAGAAAATAACTGCTGTAGTTGGATTCAGATTTCTGAAAAATGTTAAAGTAAACATATTCGTCCCGTACAAGGATATTTATTCCAAATTTCAAAGCCAAGATTTATTAGAAGAGTCATTACCAAGCCACAATCCTCTACAGCTAAGGTAACATATGCATGGGTCAGGATGAGTCAAAGTGAGTGAGCGTTCGTGGCCAATTATCCAAGGATTTAGCCGGGCTGTGCTCATTGTTGCCTCAGGCAGTTGATTACAATTCGGTTTCACCACCTTTGACATTGCTGCCGTACCATTATCGGAAACTCTCACGGGCTGCTTACATCACGAAATTAAATATACCTCGTGATATAATCTAAACGGGCATATTCAATGAGTTTCAATGCGATTACCTACGAGTTACAGCTTTTTGTCCTAAGTCAACTGCGCTCCGAGCCCTAACCCTAGGTACTTTGTCTGCTACGGGCATATCGGCCATGTCGGCCCTATCGGTTCAAAGAAAGCAGACGGTAGAAACCACCCAGCTTCATCAACGAAAAATGGTCTTGGACTCGGCCGAAGTGTACATTTCATATACGGTGATGAAACCGAGAATGCCATAAATACGGGATTCTGAGATATTCGGATTCTTAACTTGATGCACTTATACTTGTCCGAAGTATCTCTCCACATCAGATTTGAAAAACCAAATGATGCCACTAAAAATTTTGATTTGTGGTGCAGGCATCACGGGAAATGCCCTCGCATTCTGGCTTTCGAAGATTGGTCACAAGATTACAGTGATTGAGCATTTTCCAGACCTACGTGCCACAGGCTTGCAACTTGATCTTCGTGGGCCCGGGATCCAGGTCCTGAGAAAAATGGGGCTGGAGGAGACTTTTCGAAGATCCACTGTCAAAGAGCAAGGTATGAAGCTCGTCGATAAGAAGGGCAGGTCGTGGGGTTATTTCTCTGCAAACAGATCTGGTGAAGGATTGCAAAGTTTGACAACCGATTTTGAGATTATGAGAGGTGATTTATGCCGACTGCTCTACGACGCCACTAAGGTCCATGTCACATACAAATTTGGGATGCATGCAATCTCCATCGAACAGAATACCTATTTCGCCGAAGTGACATTCTCAAATGGTGCCCAAGAACGGTTCGATATTGTCATTGGTGCAGATGGCCAAGGATCGCGCACTCGGAAGATGATGCTCGACAGTGAAGTTACAGATGGTACCTTGAGAGCAGATCCATTCCAGACACTAGGAGCATTTGCGGGTTATTTCACCGTCCAGGAAGATATTCGAAAAGATGAAGGTTACGATGCAACTATGTACATGACAACAAAGAGCCGAGGCATTATGACTCGTCGACACGATCCCCACAAATACCAAGCATATCTATTCTGCAGCACCGACTCGTCAGAGCGACTCAAAAGTTCCAAGAAAGGCGATATCATCAAAGAAAAAGAAGGATTCAAGGAAGTGTTCCATGGCACTGGATGGCGGTCAGAGGAGATCCTGAAGGCATTAGAAACGTCCGACGACTTTTATTGTGAACGAATTGGAGTGATTGTACTTGACCATTGGTCACCCGGCCGTATTGCGTTGGTTGGAGACGCAGCGTATTGCCCTTCCGTCATGACTGGAATGGGTACCTCATGCGGCATGACTGGTGCTTATGTTCTGGCTGGTGAGATTGCGCGACACTATGGGAATCAGTCAAAAGCAGGGACCGAGAGCAATGCAATCACCGCTGCTTTCAACAGCTACGAGCGCAAATTGAGACCTTTGATGACTCAAGTCCAGAAGGGTCTGACAAATAATCCACGGTACATGGAATCACTTCCTTCGTCTGAATGGGGTGTTGGCATGGTCTATGTACTGTTTTGGTTTGCCTCGTTGTTGAGATTAGACGTTCTTGCTCGCTGGGTCTTACGTGAAGATACTAATGGATGGAAGCTTCCAGAGTATCCGGAGATGGTAGATGAGAAACGTCTGGAGTAGTAAAGTAAAGTGAGAATGTGATACTGCTCAGTTGACTGTTCGATGCTCGCCACTCTTCTCCTTTCCTCACTGTTTCCTGTTTTGTTTGCCCCTTGTACTACTACTGATTGGCATTTGAAGTCGCATTTAATTTCGAATGATGGCAATTCATGCTCGGTGCCTCCGGCTGTTACCATAATTCACTAATAGTCACCTAAATTATTCCACAAGTACATTGGATACCACCCTGTATGAAGCAGTTCCTACTACATGATCTTTGATTCTGGAACATCATATATGATTGGAATTCAACAAAATCTCGGAAAGATTTCAAAAATCAATACAGAATTATAAAAAAAATCGGAAATGCATGAGCCATATACTTAATATATCGTTTCTTGCTGGTTTTTAACATTTTCTTTACACTATATAGGTCTATCGATTGCCCAGGTGGAAGGCCTTATCAAGTAATTGTAAGATATATATAAGTTATTCACCTCGGTAGACTCTAAAACCATGTCTGATCTACCCATTGAGAAGGGAACTGCTCACTCAAAAAGTCAAAGTCAATTTCGTTGAAATTTTCGATCTCAAATTCAGAATGTGAAGCGCTCATTCCGTTGAGTGTCCACGTTTCCAGAAAATGACCGGAATCGGCCTCATGGTCGTTGATCTTCGTTGCCGCCAATCGATCATTCAGCATCTTTTCACATTTGTCCAGCGCATGTTTTAACACCTTTGTTGTATTGGATTCTGTAAGGGAGGAGCCGTTAAAACGTGCTTCAGCTTGTGCCATCATTAGCCGAAGGAACACATAAGTTTTCACACTAGTTTCTCCCTCTCGAATTCTATCTTCAGCATATCGTACTAGGCGTTGAGCATCTTGCAGAAGAAGAGTCTGTCGTTCTCGGTATCTTCTTTTGGCAGCATTGGACACTTCCGCTTCAGGGTCTGGACACAGCTCTAGAAAAATAAGCACTGCCACTCGAGTAACGATGTCGCGAAACATGCCGCTACCGGAAAGAAGTAAACGACCATAAACGTGGTCATCTAAGAGAGAAATTATGTCGAGTGCAGCTTCCAGAGACACCTTTTGCGAGTGGCTATAAAGGAAGTTCTTCCTAGATTTGACGGCGTACCGAAAGTGAAGACACAGAGGGAAACGACGTATCAAATGGATACAATAGCTCTGCGCAAACCTCCTCGCAGGCAAGTCAACTATTGTAGAGGCAGCTTGATCAAACATAGCAACGACTTCGCCACAGGCGAATGCTAACTTATTTCCAATGGTCAGGATATGCTCGTATGTAGGTTCCTCCTGTAAGCTGTTTATGATCCTGGTCACTTCCAGCCTAAGGGGGAGGGATTTTACTAGGATAGCCTGCAAGGAGCTCCGAGTAGAACCTTCGTGAAGTTCGTCTGCTTCAGTTTCTTCTTCTCCTCCTTCCTCTTGATGCGGCCGCTGCTGCTGTTTCGCCACTTGCAGTAGATGGCTATCACTAGCATCGGACGGTGGTTGGGTATTGTAGTCTGCATCCCGGATCATTGGTGACATCCCGGAATCCAACGCTGCTTGCACATTCATCTCTAAAATTGTATACCACAGCCGTCTCCGAATCTGCTTCTGCAGTTCATTCATATCTTCCAGGTTATTGGGATCCTGATGCAGTCCCATGTGCATAGCCATCCTTATGAGGGAGCCTGCAGAGATCCATACGAGATCCGCCCCTACTTGGTATATTTGACGGCAAAGAAGTAGCAGACATTGCACTTGAATACTCTTCAGAGTGAGACGATCTTTTTCCAGGGGTGCAGAAATCCATGTTTGAGCAATATGGATCCAGGTTTGGGCCTTCGCGGCGATGTCGTTGCGAATAGTGATATCGCCATGCAATCGGCCTGCCGCAGTCATAACGAGAATGAGTTGCAGCAGAAAGGAGCTATCTGCAATCTCCAGCTGATTCACACAACGCCTGTATTCCATTATGAAAGAGGGTTGATAGATTATACGATAACAGGACTCAAACATATTGAAATACAGTCGAATCAGTTCTTCCATCACTTGAGGGTCGGGGAAGGACAGATAAATAGCAGCAGGCAGACGTCTCCGGCTCGGACGTTGTCTTTTGAGATCCCGAGCAAGCTGCTTACAATTGTTAAATGCTTTTGCAATGTCGTCTGTGGGATCATAGTTGGAGCGTTGAAACACCTTGCCGTAAACCTCACCGACTGGTTCCAGAATGGAAAGGTCCTCTACCTTGTGATATTTGTTAGCACAGTCGAGCTGGCATGCAACATAGTGCCCATTTACCATTGCGAATAGAGTCATCCAATGTCCATTACCGTATACCCTAGTCTTCGATATAGTGCCTTGGAAACTCCTCGTGCCGTTAGTTGACTGCGCAATCTCCGAGACACTATTAACATGGCGCGCTTCTTCCGTGGTCGTCTCCTTAGCTCGCGTATCTTGCTTCATACCAATGTACATGTTTCTAGAATCGCGATTTGATACTGAGACTCGGCTATTGTCTTCGTACGCACAGAGAGAGGCCTGTTGTTGCGCCGTGCACTGCCCACATGGCACAGCACGATCACATCGGACTTTTCTTCGGCGGCATTCCGTGCAAGAAAACACCGGACGCCGACGTTTTCGGACTGAGGGTAATGAGCTGCTCATAGTAGTGCGCACTGTGTGGTATTTTCCTGTCTAGCCAAGGTAATGCCCACGGTTCGGATGGATAGCGTTTACCAACCATCGAGGTTGAGCGGCGATAATAAATCCCTTGATAGTTAAAATCATATGATGAGTAATGTCTGCCGTCTCCTGAGACAATCAAAGGATGGCATTCTTGGCGGGCGTTTGGCATAGTGGTATTGCGCCTCATTTGCATTGAGGAGATCGCGTGTTCGATTCGCGCAACGTCCAGCTTTTTGCCATATCTATATCTTGAGGAAAGGCTATTTTTTTCTCTCTTTGCTTGTCTTTTTATTTTTTACATAATCGGTAGATTGGGTTTTTGGAGAGGGAAGCTTCCGCGTGGGCATGAGACCGCGGCTGATATAAATTGTTACGGGCCAGTCCCGCTTTATGAATTACTATAGATTCATTCTCGAGTAGGTACGTACAGGAGGAAAGGAAGGAAGGGAAGAGAACAAACAACTTCCGCTCAACATACAAACTTATATGCAAAGGGTGAATGGGGCTGTTCCAACTCGCTTAGCTCAAGCACGGAATTGTGGATAGCTTCATGTTCGGATAGGGTACGTTCGGATAGAGGTGGTTTCCTAATAGAGAATAGCGTGTCCGGGTGCAGTATTTGTGAGGGGGTAGCCCTAACTATCGATATTGGGGTCAGCCCTTAACATAAATATTCCAAGGTTGTCGGGTTGGCCGCTATAGGACATAGGTAGATACAAATATATATATATACATCCTCGGATACCTAGAAAATTCAACCTAGGTACGTAAAAGTCCTTGTTATGTTCAAGTTTTTGGGCATCTATGGACTAATGTTCCAGCGAAGGCTTCCACAGCTGTGTTTTAAGTGAAAATGAAGAAATACCCTAGTCAAGACATATCTTCTCAGGTGAAAATCTTCGCACTGCAGAACTATGGATGGGTTGCTTCTCGTGTAGACTTTTTCTTTTCATATACCTCAAGTAGGACTTTCCTGATATTCGCCTGAGCCTTAACGAAGTTTGCTGCCGATACCTTTATCAATGTTTCCACTTGCTCGCAGGTCCAGACAAGGTTGTAGCTGCCAGACCATTTTGCTGTCGACGGATCAAAGCCAGGAGCTGCATCCTCGTTTTCAAGTAGAGGCATGTAGATAATAGTGTTATCCTTGTAGCAAATCGGAGCGGGCGGGTTTGTGACAGTATGTCCGTACGAATCTATTACGTGAGCGGGGCGTGAGAAGAGATTCCCATCGTATATTTGCCCGTACGCATCATCCGAACGTTTCTCCTTGTGCTCCCGGGAGTGAACTGGTGTTGATGATGTTTCTGACGCGACATTTGAAGTGCGCTTCGTGTATCGTATACCACGTCGACTGCCGATCTGGTCAACTCGCTCCTGGAACACGTCTTTATGAACGTCACTAGATGCGTCCATATGAATAATTATATCTACCTCGCGTTCTGGACGAAGTAATACGTAGGTGGGACAGTTATTATCCAATCCAGAATCAAGAAGGTGTACTCTAGGAGAGTTTTCGATGCCAGGTGGGCGAGCTTGTCCTTTGGGTACCGGAGTCATATGGAACATGAAGTTATGTTCATTACAGGCATGTAAGGGATGGTGTTGTTGAAAGACCTTAGTTCTCTGTTTGCCCCACATATGTGTAATCTTCAGAGCGAGCTCGTGGACAGCATTGCCTAGTGAGCCTGAAGGGAGATTTCGCTTGATGGTAGCAAGGTATGCATCTAGCGGACCCGCCGGTGCGCTCGTGCAAAGACCCAGTAACAATGCTAACGACTGCTCAGGTAGCTGCATGGTAGACTTGCCTTCGTCAAAGGGCCGGCCAAAACCCCAGGTCGGCACCCAGGACTCGAGTTCGTCACAGCCTATTTCGTAGGGAGTCATCTCGAACCATTGATACCAAGCATCCACGGTCTCTGCGTGCTCTTGTGATAACGGACTATCGTCCTTGAAAGGATGTTCCTTGTCTACCCAATCTTTCCAGGGTCTTTCATGGCGGATAGCGGTCATAATTGGCAATGGCTCCTGGCCATCATTCAGCCATTTGTGAGCATCCGACCACTTCCACCAGCCTCGATCGCCGTTGGGCTTGTAACGGATGCCCTCCGATTCCTGACTATGGTGAAGAAATAAATAACCCGTGGTGAATACGGAATACAAGTCCATTAAAACAACATGCAGACCACTAATTTGCTTGAGTATTAAGGGCCCTAATGTGTTATAAGGGCCGTTGATAGCAGTGAGGGTAGTGCGTATAGCCGGATCGGACAGTGGATGATATGGTGAAAGACGGCTCTTGAAGTGATCGATAATGTGCTCGGTAGTAGCATCAGAAAAGGTGTAGTAAGCAGCAATGGACCAGCATGTGCCGCTGACTCCAGCCACGTATGTTATCAAGTCCCAGAGTCCGGCCATTTTCATTTCCGTCATATAGCCGATATACCCGATCATGGCACGATAGCCCCCGCCACTGCCCCCAAAGCCAATGACAGGAATGTCATCTGGATGAACTTGCTCCGGATCTAGACCCATGTATTTCGCAAAATGGTCACGGACATGCATTTTCCTCTTCGCGAGGAATGCTTTTTCCTCAAGTCCCAACTCTAACCCTTGCCTGACATGTGCTACTTTGTTGATTTCTGGGTAGCGAGTGGCGTCCTGAATATCTTTATGAATCAGTGATTCTGTGGTAAACACATCTTTGACTAGACTGATATCAGCGATCGCTTCAGGAAACGCTGGCTTGACCTTTTTATCCCAAAAGGTGCGGATTTTGGCGCTAAAGCCATGTTTCCGTGATTGCTTTTCATCTTCTGCTTCCGAATCATCGGACTGTCGTACGTAATGCTGGTGAGCCAAGATCTCTTCTTCGTACTGGCGTTGCTCCTCAGTTTCTGACCGCTGGTCAGTAGCAGTTGCCTTGCACATCTGACTACCTTGTCCAGTCATGGCGATGTCCGCACTTTGTCCTCCGCTAGGGATAATACTTGGTTCAATAAACTCCTAATTGCAATTAAACGCCAAGGCCCTCGTGGTTTCAGTACAGTCATCATTCGATATGTAATTGGCTCTTTTCTATTTACTCTTGGACTATTAGGACCAGTCCTCCGTCAGAAGTGTCGTTTGTGCTCCGCCATATCGAACTTCTTTACCAGGATGGGTCTCCAGTATCTCCATGGATACACGGTGCTTTCGCTCAAGATGAAGCAAAGAAGAGGGAAAGAATAGGAGTAGATGAGGGGGGATGGATAGCGAACAGAGCTAGCTAGGCCCGATGCGGCCGTTGTCGTTGCATGCCGGGAAGCATCGGCTGCTAATTGGCTAAAAGAATGCATCCAATCGCATGGCTTGAATGTTATAAGATGTTTGCACTGTTTGTTTCTGGTTTGCTCCTTTCCCTTCCAGCAACATCTCCATTGCCGATGTAGCCCACCACGAAATCGCATTATTGCAGTCTCATCAACTATAAGGTCTAGCAGTCTATATGGTTCAGTTGTCGGGCATGTTAATGAAGAAACCTACACGACTCCGGTCAACTCCGAACCTGTGCACAAGCGTACGGCCACTCTTTCCCGACCCGGATTCCAACTAGATGGCAAATTCGAAAACATATGCAGTCGTACGCTCTGTCTGGTATACTGTAAATTTGATAGCATCATCCGGGTATGTGCATCCATCCCACCCAAGATCACTGGGTGCATCGACTTCATCATAATGCTCGTCCTTACTGTTTAGCGGGAATCATCAAGAATTCACATTGGGTGTTCCACTACTTGGCAGACCTAGTGATGGGAGGTCGTTTGTATCTACACTCAAGGTATTAATGCGTATACGTACTCCTATGACTCTATCATACCATGCACCACTGGGGTCAGTGTGTCAGCCACAAGTGACTAAATAGATTGATTGCTCTCAACCCACCAATAGACATCACGGGGCTCCTATTATTTTTGCGATAAGGAAACAGAAATACCACATACCTGGCGGGCATCATATGCTAAGCCTCTTAGTTCTTTGTTAGCATTATAGCCTCAGCCCCGCCTATAAGATAATTCGAGGCCACGTATTTGGTTCACAGTCTTCACTACATTCTTGTATGTCGCATGGATGTTGTGACCATTTCGTGCGGATTACATGCCCATCTTTAGGATCACCTAGTAGAGTACCCATCAATACTTAATCAACTTACCCCTCTCGCACGGAGTTCTTAAATCCGTGGCAACATCTAGATGACAAACACAAAAAATATCAATACATACCACCAGATCCAATAACATGAACTATCAACATGTTTTATCGGCCCTACGTGATCTCCGTCCATTGGGTGACGATGAGCTGGAACAGATCATAACATATACAAACAGCCTCGACGATACAGAAGCAGCTCGGCATCTAGAGAACCTGCTCGGAGATTCTCCAAGATCTCTTGACCTTATCTCATCCTTCCTTGGTGGCCGATCAATCTTATCCACAGAAGTAGCAGAATCAACTGTCAATAGTATTGACACCTCTCACGGAGCGAGCAGTGGTATGAATTTCAAAGAAATTGTCCATGATACCGAGAGTCATCCACCACCTTATGCAATGATTTTGGACTCTCGGAATGTGAGTAGATTGACTACTGGTCGTCACACCAATGCTTTCATTGAAGCTAGCAGATTAAGGGCCAGAGATGAGGTTAGATATGTCCGCAGTGTCATAATAATTGATGAATTAAGGGTATTCGTGCTAACAGATATCTTTGAAGCAAAATATGATTCAGTTGTTACAGCAAGTTCAGCTGGAGAATGGCATATACAACAGTGAAATAGAGCCCGAACACGAAGTGGATTACCCGTGTGCCTGTTCCATTCATCAGTATAAATTAAGAAAATTGGGCCGATTGGCCCTGCAGGAGAGGTGGTCAAAGGCAGTTATGTATCCAGGTAAACGTTAAGTTCTTCTAAAATTACATTATCATGACCTTAATAACCCTGCCACACAGGCTTGCAAATGATACTAACAGTCAATCTTCTTCAGGTGAAAAGTTCTATAGCGATTGTATTCCTGGTATGTTTTTCAGTACAAATGAATACCAGTTTGGAGTCGGGTCTCCGTATGGTAATCGACAGCAAATTTTTACTACGCGAGGAATGCCTATAGCAAGCTATCATTCTCAGTACATTAGTAAAACAAACCGGCTAAACCGCAGGCTGAATGAAGCAGCGCAAGCAAATGTCGATGCTCTCGAGCCTAAACACTGCTTATGGGACCAACGGGAACTGTTGTCCGCCACGAGAAAGACCTCCCTTGATGACCATGATCTATCAAAAAGTGACTGCGAATCAATACGAAAGCAAGGTTCTGAAAGCCCAAAATCAATAAGACATGAGTTACGCGCTAGAAAAAGACCGAGATCCACGTCTAAGCTCACAAGTTTCAGGAATGCAGTTGGTATCAGGTCTAGAGAAGAAAAAGAGCATGAAAGGTCGAACACCCTGAGAAACGAGATCCTGAAAGAAGAACTCAGACGATGGGGAAATAATCAATGCAAACAAATAGTGATTGAATATCAGGAGAGAATAGGTATTTTGAGGAAGGTGGCTGATCTCCGAGCGAGGTTTCCACTTCAATACCTGCACCTACTCAGAGCTGGGTACTTTGAGCCAATCCCTGTGAACTGGGCAATCCAATCATCAAATCCTCTTAAGTTCAGGATAGAAGCGGCGTCGGGATGGAGAGGCATTACTCCGGGGTGGAGGGGGTTCGAGGACTTGGCAGAAGAACGATTATATTGGGTGCTGAATCATCGCGAGGGCCATGCAGGAAATGTGATGAAACCGGACCTCATCTCTGTTATGACAATGGCAAGAGAGAGGATGGCGCGAGCAGTAGAACCGCCACCAGTATATTCCTCTGCCGATGATACTTGCAACCTTCAGCATACGTCGACAGAGTACTCCAATCAAGTTTTGCCAGGCCCTTTTGAACCATTTGATCGCCCCGAGCTACCTACAGATGACACCATGATTCTTTTGGATATCTCTGGGTCCATGGATTTCGACCCAGTTCGTCCGATTTATGATCAATATCTCATTACTAAATACGTCAGATCCTGTCAACCGAAAAACAAGGGTAAGAGCAGCATTCACTAATATGAAGACATCAGCCGTGACTAAATGACTTTGTAGTTGTAGCCAGATCAGTAATGCGCCGCTTCACAGAGGCATTATCGCACGGCGATCAACATCATATGGATGGGTACGATCTCGTCACATTCGCTAACGAAGCTAATTACTTGGGGACCATCAATCAGCGCAACTATGATGAGGTATGGCGCGGCATAACTTTTGGCGGAGGAACGCGTGTCATGGCTGGATGGCAACAAGTTAAAGAGTTGCACTTTCAGAAACATTCTCAATCAGCCTCCTACCACCCTGTCTACGGATGGCAAGCGGGTCCCGAAACACCCATGCTAAGACTACTTTTGCTCCTGGATGGTGAAGCCATAGACATGGATGAATTTGAGTTGGATCTACTTAGTCTCGATTGGGCGCATGTAACCATCTTCTTGATTGGAGTAGACGGGTGCCCTCATCACCATCGACATGCCAATGAACTTCAACGGATTAGTGATTTCAACCGGCATGTATCATTTGTCGATGCGCAGGGCAACGTTCCGGAGAGATATGCGACACACGAATTGCTCAAGCGGCATCTAGGACGCGATATCTTGATTGATGACTTTAGACGGATGGAAGGGTTGCCGTCTTACACTGAGATGTGACAATTCCCTGTAGAGAAATTTTCCGGTTACGTGTCTATTGCCTAGTGTATCTCTTCCTGTGCTCCAATGCATGCTGTATATGCAAACTTTATGAAAGTGCTAAGGCAGGCTGGTAAAGATCTGCCCAGGTAGGGGTTAGTGCGTATATATTGGGAGAGGCTTCTTTCAAACGTCAGCATCATACCTATGTGCATATACACTTCATATCAGGTACATCATCGAAGTGTGTAACTTGATGAACGACTATGAAGTTTCCATCTGCAAACTCCGTCAGCTTTTCTACGAGTCACAGAAACAAGCTTAGATTTCTTTCGCTCAGTGGTGTTACTCCTCAGACAATTCCTTAAAGAAGCTATCTCACGGTGAAGAGTAAGAAGAGGTAGCTTTGCAACTTAAAGATATATAGTTGAATTATTTCGAAACATTGAATCCCAGAACGTCATGTAGTGTCAATAAAGAATGCAGTGGGTTCTCGATGTTGGCTGCTGCAACCCTAATCAAAGCTTTTAAATGATTTATGGACAGGGGAAATTACTGAGTTACTCTCACGATCTTTCTGAATTACCCCAATGCATGGTATGTCCAGCAAGGATCTGAGTACTTCCAAGTTCACTTCTGTTCTTTCAAAGGTAATTGCTGGAAAATATTGCCACATCTCGTAAAGCATGACGATGTAGCAGTAATGACTCCTCTGCTTGTGGATAACACCGCTTGATGTGATAAGGATATTGCCAGGTCTATTGAAGACTTAGATGTTTACTTTGACAACCACGTATCAATAAATTATCTATCAATATGATCTCTTAAGTCTAGCCACATAAGGGAGCCATATGTAAGAGAAATAAAGGACAGTTATGACTGTTGTTGAGGAGTAATTGAGCTGGGGTGATTGATGGAACATAGAACATAGACGACGCCAAAAATACACAAACGACATGGGACAAACTTATGGGAACTATTCCGATGAGGTGGTTCAAGACGAATTCTCTTCATAGGTCTTCGCAAAGGTCTCGTCCTCACCAATGCAAATCTTGTAAGCGATCTTTGCAAATGCCAATGCCTGAGGCACAAGATTTCGTGCGACTAAATGATACGCATGTGAAAGAGTCATCAAAAAATTAATCACATCTTCCACCATAAGCCCCCGTTTGTCCACAGTCAAAGCAGTGCCAGGTACATGGGGAATGTCGCTTCCTTTTACCTCGAAACCAAGCGAATGCAAAGTCTTAACTGCAAATTCAGCTGCCTTGACTGATTGTTCGTGGAGAAGATGGATATTTGAGTTCCATGATACAAGCTAGGAGAAAATCTTAAGGCTTTTTTAATATCAATCATCATGATAATACGGGGCGTACTTGCGTATCAATCACCGGAGAACCGTCGACTTCGGAAGCCTCGACTAGTTGATAAGATCCATGATATAGCTCCGCCATTTAGAAAACCAATGAAAAACTTTGTCGAAGCATTTGAACCAACGTCTCCAGAAGCGCTGCCTGGCCGGGCATTGTCTGCTCGTTGGTTTCAGAATTGATCATCAGCACCAGGTCGCCAACAGATTCTTCTTGCGTGACGAAAGAGAATGCAAATGCTTTCTTGCGTAAAAGAAAATCTCCAGCTTTAGCTTCCTTTGTTGTGAACAAGTCACGTCCATGAGACCTGGTCGCTTTGATACAAACAGGGCTGACATAGGTAGCGTGGTCCAGATATGGTGAGCAAGTTTCAGTTGCTTGGATGAGCATCTTGTCAAACTGATAATTGCCATTTTCTTGCTCTGCAATGCGAACTATAGCTCAATTTAATTCTTCCCTTGCCATTTTGTTGTCAGGATGCTTCAAGAGGAGCAGTTTCAAAACATCAATACAGGGTCTAAACTTTTGCATTTGATAAAGGATGTGGGATTTGCGCAACAAAACCTTCTCTGCTTGTTTTAAGCGCCTACCAGTGCTCAATATCACAGATAGCGGATTCAAGCTGTACAATCTTCAAAATGTAAGAGATGGATTGAGTTTGAGGGCGCCAGCTTTCTCATCGGTGAGCTTAAGCTTGTGGTCAAGTGTATTATTTGCGAAGGAGGCATCTGTTAATACTAAGAAATCTCCGCCTCCTCCAAGCCTTAGAGCATACGCATGATAGCATTCAAGATAGCATAACACTTTGTCAGCAGCATTATGGTGTTTAGGACCTGGATTTGACAAGAACCACGTAAGCTGTGAGATGGTAAAAGCGATGTCAGGCCGAGTGCTTACAGCCACATACATAATCAAGCCAACTTTGTGCTAATATTGATGTTGACTCTTGTAGGTGGCTATTCTTTTGTATAGAAGTAACTTCTCTTAGAACATTGGTGTATCATCAGTTTATTAAGTGTTAGCTAACTTAGCGATTTTATCGATATAGGTGGCTTGGCTAAGCCAGATCACTTTATTGCTTCGATCCCATATGATTCTCATACCTAGAAACCACTCCAAATCTTCTCCTCTAGATATATTGTATTTAGCGTAAAGTTATTTTAAGATTGAGTCAACTCCTAGTTAACAGCTTTTCTTGTATACAACAACAATATTATCCATATAAAAGAATAGCATGATTCTAGATTTTAACATGCAATAGGGTTCGTGAGGCATAGTTTTAAATCTAAGTTTGATAAGTGTGCTTGTCAGCTCTTTTTACTATAAAAGAGGTGATCAGCGCAGTCCATAAAGAGCCTTGTTCAGTCATATCTTTCTAGGTTCGCGATATCCGGAAGCCATTCTCATAAATATCTCCTCATCTAGTATAGCGTTAATGAAGGCATTGACAGCATCATATTACTTAAGTTCTAAATCGAAGCGCACAGTAATAGCTATAAATGTCCTAAAGGATCTCGCAGCAAGAGTAGCAGCGTACATGTCTCTTGAATCATCCCTTTTTTCTTGATCGCCTCTTACCACGAGTTGTGCCTTGCACTTGACCAGACGACCTTTCTTATCCTACTTATAGACATATACCCACATATAATCAAGAATCTGCTTTCCTCTTGCCTTACCGATAGGCACTGTTGTCCAAGAGCCAGATGGATTATAGCTTTTAAGGTGAGCTTTCTCAGCCTCTTCAAATAGCCAACCTAGAGGGTGATTTCCCACTTCATGATGACTCTTGGGAGCAGGCGGCAGGTCGCGGACTAGGACTGACTGAAGTTGACGTCCTGACCCCAGACGTCGTCGGAGACTTGCATGGTCAAATTTAACTGTGTTCACCTTGTACTGATGATGTCATGTGCCTGCTAAGAATATAAACCTCCAAGGATTGAGCTCTCCTCATTGCGTAGTCAAGGAAGTGGCATTAGTTCTAATAGGAGTCTCACCAAAACATTTCCTATTTTTCCTGAGTGATTCACCAAACCTATCCCTAGGGAATTGCCTGCCATGTGTCTTATCAAGATAATCCATAGAGTTATACAGATTAAGAGCACCACCGGTACATTCCTCAAAATCAGCACGTGAACCACTGGTCCTGTCCATGCCTACATTACTAGAAGCACCATCAATGCGTTCTCTAGTGGCTGCTTCCTGAATGAGAGTACCACTAGTATATTCCCTATCAGTTAATGTTCCAGCTACGAGCGCAGGGCTCTAACAAAGGTCGAGGTCATTATCTGAGATAACAGTTATACTAGCCACCAACAGAGCGCTTGGAGGCGTCTCCAGAGGTATAGGATAAGTATATTTGTCTATCCTATCTAACAATCCTTCTCCTGCCGTCAAAGTTGGGCCGCTCAGATCACAGAAATCAAGCTGACTTGATTCCTGAGATCCTGAACTAGTTGCTAACCTTACTAATCTATCAGATTCAATATTCACTGTGTCTCCATCAAATACCACATTCATTATGTGGTCCATTAAATCTGCATATTCGTTGTCAAAATCTGCATCTGTTCTAAGATTTAGTTTGGTTAGTAACTGCATTAGTTCCTGGGTTGACATATATAGGAGATTGTCTCTGAGATGTTTAATATTTCTGCTAAAAACCTTATACATCTCGTGTTTTTATAATCCTTCCAGTTGTTGGGCTCCAAATCCTATATATGTTTGTTGAATTATATCCAACGAGATATCCTCTCCAGGCTCTTGGATTAAAATGTTGAAGATAATTCTCCTTTTTCATATATTCTGTTGTAAGTGTGTACGCCTTGCAACTATAAACCTTAAGGTATGCAAGTTGAGATTTCTAGTTCTCAATGATAATTCCATTTTTCTAAGTAGCATGAGTGGTAAATCAATTGTACGGCGTCTTCCAGTTTAAAGTATACTGAGGAGTACGATTATAAAGGTAGACTGCAGCGCGCACAATTTCTGGCCACAGATCAAAGGGTAACTTTGCATCTTTTCTTATATTTCTTCCTTTTATCTTGATAATGGCTCCAGAGCACTCAGCATCTCCATTTAACGCTTGGGTATGAGCAGGTGAAGGTTAGAGGATAATATGCTTTATATATTCAAGGTAATGCTTTACCTCAGGTCTCTATGCAATCTCATTGTCCATCTCAATCTTAACTGAGCTAATAACATAGGGTTTGTTCTTCTTGTCTAATTATTCTCTATGCTTTTAATATTCTATATGATTTATATTCAATAGTAGTTGGTCCTTTAGATATTATAGTTAATCTGTGTTACGGGCTAGTCCCATCTAATGCTCACTATAAGGGCATATTCGAGTAGAAAACATAACATGAGGAAAGGAAAGAGAAAGAAAACAACAAGTTTTTCACGCGTATACAATCTTATATAGGCAAGGGGAATTGGGAGCTTCCGACGGGCTTCTCTCTAGGAATAGCCTCATGTCCGGGGTTGCTGAGATTGTCGGGGCTGCCGGGGATCGGCAGAGAGCGCTATTGTCAATATCCGGCCGGATATTGGGTGTCCGTTCGCAATCTGGGAATAGCTTCATGTTCGGGGTTGCCGAACAATAATCTAGCGAAACTCTATATGTCAATATCCGTGAGGGCTTCGCCCGAACATGGTCATGAGGTCAGCTCATAACAATCTGATACTTTTAGCAGCTCCAGGGAGATACTTCAAGACTTCAGGTCCTGGATGGCCAAGACAAGCATACCAGCGATTAGCATCTACTTTTCTTTCCTTTCTAGATGTTCAGGAATTAAATTTATGACGTTGTATTGCAAAACCAGTTTTTATAAGAGGATGGTCATGTTCGATATAACGTAAATCCCAAGCGACCCGCCCACCCAAGCGACCCGCCCACCTCTCCGAAAAATAACTCTCTATATTGATTTCTCATATTTCAACGCGTAAAAATGCCACCAATTCGCAAGAAAGATCCCTTAAAATCAGCTCAGACAGAGGGAAAGATCCAGTTAGCTATTTCTGATTTGAAAAATGGAAGAATTTCCAATATTCGTGAAGCTACAAGGATTTATGATATTCCTCGTACAACTCTCCGAGATCGACTCCAAGGCATCGAATAGGGTGAAAAGCGCGCCAACCACCATAAATTGACTCAATCTGAGGAGGATTCACTTGTCAAATGGGTTCTTGATTTAGATCGACGTGGATTACCTCCCCGGCATTCTCTCGTACGAGAAATGGTCAATTATCTTCTTTTACAACATGGCAAACCACAAGTTGGAAAAAATTGGGTAACCAATCTGATTAAACGCCGCCCAGAGATTGATTCCAAATTCGCAAGGAAATATAATTATGAACGTGCCAAATGCGAAGATCCAAAGATCATCCAAGAACATTTTGATCGCGTACGAGATGCTATATCTAAGTATGGGATCCTACCAGAAGATATCTACAATTTTGATGAGACTGGTTTTGCTATGGGACTCTGCGCAACTGCAAAGGTTATTACCGGAAGTGATCGATATGCTCGGCCAAAGCTTTTACAACCTGGGAATCGAGAATGGGTGACTGCAATTGAAGCAACAAATTCAACTGGTTGGGCTATTCCTTCGTACATTATTTTCAAGGCAAAGAAAAATGTACGATTGGGCTGGTTTGATGATCTACCAAGTGATTGGATGATTAATATTAGTGAAAATGGCTGGACTACAGATCAAATAGGATTAGAATGGCTTAAAACCCATTTTATTCCTTATATTAATAGCCGGTCAATGGGATCATATAGAATGTTGATCCTTGATGGCCATGGAAGCCATTTGACTGCAGAATTTGATCGTACATGCACTGAGAATAATATTATTCCAATCTGCATGCCACCTCATTCTTCACATCTATTACAGCGTCTTGATGTTGGCTGTTTTGCGGTTTTAAAACGACATTATGGGCAGGTTGTTGAGCAACGAATGAGAGATGGATTCAATCATATCGATAAATTGGACTTTTTAATGGCATTCCCAGAGGCTCGTACGGTGGCATATAAAGCTCGAACTATTCAGAATAGCTTCGCAGCCACTGGATTAGTGCCATTCAATCCAGATCGAGTGATTCAGCAACTTAATATCCAATTAAAGACACCAACACCCACTCCGAGTCGATCAAGCAATACACAATCATCTTGCTTACAAACCCCTCAAAATATACGCCAATTTGTACGCCAGTCAACTACAATTACGAAACGTATAAGTGAGCGTACAGGAAGCCCAAATCAAGTGATTGATCAAGCAGTTATGCGAATGTCAAAAGCCTATGAAACGACAATGAATGATCTTCTACTCGTACGGAAAGAAAACCATGATTTACGAGCTGCGCATGAAAAAGAGAAGCAAAAACACCAAAAATCTAAGAAACAGATATCTATTGAGCATGGGATTACTAGCGAAGAAGCTCAAGCGCTCGTACAAGGTCAGGTTAAGGCATCTCAAGCTGTTACTATAGCTCCAGCTGAACCGGAGCTCCCAGCTTCTCAGCAAGTCGTACGCCGCCAATTTCGCTGTAGTGGTTGTGGTGTTGAAGGGCATAGAATTAATCGATGTCCTAATCAAACTAGTAGTTAGAGTTTTGTATATATTTTTGTATGTGGGTTTGAAATTGGGATTTGAAATCAATATAGAGAGTTATTTTTCGGAGAGGGTGGGCGGGTCGCTTGGGATTTACGTTATTCAAGTACGAACTAACGTAACGTAACGTAATCGGTAAGCGAACCGGCCATGTAAGCGAACCGGCCACCTCTCCAGAAAATAACTCTCTATATTGATTTATGTTGGTTTGTGGGAGCAATCGAGATGCCTCACTCCGACGCACTGAGCCGCAGGGCGTCACGTGACCTCGTCTAGGATAGAGGGATGTAAGACCGCGTCGGGGCGTGAGTTAGATAGCTACAATCACACACATTTTGAACCCATACAGAATTGCAGTACCTGATAACCATTCATGTACGTACGTACATTAACGTGTACACGTGCTTTATGCACCCACAATTTACCATATTACAACGCGTAAAAATGCCACCAATTCGCAAAAAAGACCCCCTAAAATCCACTCAGGATGAGGGAAAGATCGAATTAGCTATTTCCGATTTAAAAAATGGAAGAATTCGCAGTATTCGTGAAGCTGCAAGAATCTATATGGTTGCTCGTACAACTCTTCAAGATCGAATGAAAGGAGTGCCGTATCGACAAATAACACGCGCCAACAACCATAAATTGAGTCAATCTGAGGAGGATTCGCTTGTCAAATGGGTGCTTGATTTAACTAAACGTGGATTACCGCCCCGGCACTTTCTCGTACGAGATATGGCTAATTATCTTCTCTCACAACATGGAGATCAACGGGTTGGAGATAAATGGGTATATAATCTTGTTCAACGTCGCCCAGAGATTGAATCCAAATTCTCACGAAAATACAACTACGAACGTGCCAAATGTGAAGATCCAAAGATTATACAAGGCCATTTTGACCGCGTACGAGATATAATATCTGAGTACGGCATCTTACCAGAAGATATCTATAATTTTGATGAGACGGGCTTTGCTATGGGACTCTGCGCAACTGCAAAGGTTATTACTGGAAGCGATCGATATGCTCAGCCAAAGCTTCTACAGCCTGGAAATCGAGAATGGGTGACTGCAATTGAAGCAACAAATTCAACCGGATGGGCTCTGCCTTCGTACGTGATTTTCAAAGCAAAGAAAAACGTACGATTAGGCTGGTTTGATGAGCTTCCGGATGATTGGAGAATCAATATTAGCGATAATGGCTGGACTACAGATCAGATAGGATTAGAATGGCTTAAAACCCATTTTATTCCTCTTACTAGTGGTCGTACATTGGGAACATATAGTATGTTGATTCTTGATGGCCATGGAAGCCATTTGACTGCAGAATTTGACCGTACATGTACGGATCATAAGATTATTCCAGTCTGTATGCCTCCTCATTCTTCACATCTCTTACAGCCTCTTGATGTTGGCTGTTTTGCGGTTCTAAAGCGATATTATGGGCAGCTTGTTGAACAACGAATGAGGCTTGGTTTTAATCATATTGACAAAATCGACTTCTTAACAGCATTTCCACAGGCTCGTACAGTGGCATATAAAGCTCAAACTATTCGGAATAGCTTCGCAGCCACCGGATTAGTGCCTTTCAATCCAGATCGAGTTCTTCAACATCTCAATATTCAATTGAAGACTCCAACCCCTCCTCCAAGTCGATCAAGCAATACAGCATCATCCTGCTTACAAACACCTCAAAATATACGCCAATTTGTACGCCAGTCAACTACAATCAATAAGCGTATAAATAAGCGTACAGGAAGCCTGAATCAGAATGAAGAAATCAATCAGGCAGTTATACGGTTATCAAAAGCCTACGAAATACTAGCGAATGATGCTTTACTCGTACGGAAAGAAAACCGTGATTTACGAGCTGCGCATGAAAAAGAGAAGCAAAAGCGCAAAAGATCTAATAAACAGATATTCTATTGAGCAAGGGATTACTAGAGAAGAAGCTCAAGCGCTCGTACAAGGTCAGGTTAAGGCATCTCAAGCTGTTGTTACTGCTCCGGCTGAGCCGGAGCTCCCAGCTTCTCAACCAATCGTACGCCGTCAATTCCGCTGCAGTGGTTGTGGTGCTGAAGGGCATAAAATAAACCGATGTCCTAGTCGTACTGCTAGTTAATTTTTTGTATGAGAAATATATGCGGATTCGAAAAATGGGATTTGAAATCAATATAGAGAGTTATTTTTCGGGGAGGTGGGCGGGTTGCTTACATGGGCGGGTGGCTTACCGATTACGTTAACCTTCCTTTTCCCTTAGGTAAGCAAGAACTTGGTTAGAGTCATTCTAGAGACAGTTATATCCCTTCTGAGTATCCCACCAGATTTCTTGCTTTCTGAGCTAATAAAAGGAAACTAGATTTGCCACAAAGTCTTTACAATAAGTAACATTATAAAGCCTTAAGATTTGAAGTTTTCCATCTAGGCTATGTACTTTAATATTAACTTCTCCATATCCAAGGACTGGAACTTGGTGACTGCCTGCTCATAGGAAGTCTCCATATCGTGCTTTCCTAAAGTTGATGAATCTCTCAAACTCGTTAAAAACATGAATTGAAGAGCCAGAGTCTAGTAAAGCTAAGTGCTTTAATAGATAATTTGTGGGTGCACTAAGGTGCATGTACGTACGTACGAAGCAATGGAGTCAATTTCAATGGGTATTCATTCAGTTCTGTGTCTATCTTTCTAAGTACATCATGTTCCAAAGCCGCGTCTATATAGACCTTCTCCTGAGCTGATTTGTAAGCTATCCCATGGGGTAAACTTGAGACCATTCTCTTACACATGACAGTTTCGGATTGATCGCTTCATTGGAAAGCCAGCTTATCTGACACATCTCGATTGCATGAAGCAACCAACATAATTATTAATTAACAATGCAGCGAGGTCCTTTTCCATATGAACAAAGTATGCTGCTCTACACCTGCCAACTGCCGATCTAGGGAGTCATTCTAGACTTCCTTCAATAGTTGTATTATCTTGAGTCTTTTGCAAAGCTGACTCTTGTCGTTCCTGAGACTTGCTTTGAGGGCGAGATCGACCTTGTACTTGTGTGTTTAGAGCACCTTCTTCAAGGTGCATCTTCTTTATCTTATTAACTAGGTTAGGGTGATCCTCTGCGAATTTCTTTGCTCTCATCTGGGGACCCCATCTTGGGATAAACTCTTCAGGAGCTAGATTTTTAAATAGATAATAGCAGAATCGAAGAAGATGCCACCCTTCACATGCTTCACAAACTGGTCTGGTTGTCTGATACTGCTCCGGATCTTGGTTCTTCTTGCAAGAAGGTCCAATAGAGCAAGATCGTGAGTAAGTACGTCCACGCTTATGTTCTAGAGAATGGCTTAGTTGTCAACTATAATGGTATCTTTCCTTGTCAGACTTGTTGTTGATCCTTTCTCCTTGAACCGCAAATAATCCTCTATATACACAAGATGGTCGTCAATCCTAGATTTTATAAAAGTTACGTCGGAAAGCATTTGCCAGCTTCCTTCTAGTGAGAGTGCCGTCCTTAATTTTCTCTTTAATAGTGATCTCATATACTGTAGTCCATGCGTCATCTAGTGGGCAAATTACATCAAGGAATCACGTTGACCAGTCTAGGACATAGTACTAAGGGTTAGGGTTACTATATACATAGGACTTCTTACAAGACGCACCAAACAGACCATTACCAAGATCAAATGAGAACATCAATAGATAATAAACCTCCCACCGAGTTATTGAAAATTGTAAATACGACTACATACCTACAAAGTTCGAGTTTATATCTTGTGATGATTTATAGTCACTTTACGATGCTTCCCAACAGCTACACGGTTGGCTGGAATTACGCGCAGCCAAAAGCGAAAGGTGAACGTGCTCTTCGGGCTGCTGCTGCTCAATGACATTTCGAGAACGTCAAACCACTACTCGAGAATGGAGTTGATGTGATATTTTCACATTTCATAACACTTTGATACAGCACTGATCTAAATACAGGCCCCAGTAGGAAATGTCCTCAAACATTTATACGACGGCTCGCACCTTTTCCGCCACTGCGCGTCCCAGCGTGCTAGCAGTGGCACCGCCTAAAATTTCAAAGACAGCCACATCGGCTCTTAGGACCTGCATAAACCAGTTCCGCATCTCGACGGCGATGAGAGAATCCACTCCATAAATATGTAAAGGCTGGGATATATCAAAAGAGTCCGGTGATATGGAAAGCGCTTTGCATAGCTTGGCCGCTATTCCATTTGCCACAACGTCCGCAGCTTCCGCTATTGATGGAGCCTCTTCCAGCTGCTTTATCAGACTAGGGCCTTTGTCCTTTGAGTCAATGCTATTGTTAGCCATACCTACAGATGAACCCATCTGGTGAAGGATGGTGAAAATGGGTTCATGCATCCAACCCATAATATCCATGCCTCGGTTGCTGATATCTTCTGGGAGTTCGAGACCATTGGCAATTTGTGAGTGAGCCGGGTCAAGCTGTAGACGTTTATCGCAGTAATGCTCTAGCATAGCTAAAACCTCAGGCTGTGTCATTTCTAGGACAAAACGGCTCTTTGCGAATCGCCGAGCGGCTTCTTCGTGCTCGAGAGCATACCCATGATCTGCTATCATGCTAAGGTTCAGAGATATCGCCTTTTCACCACGGCTGAGTCGGTACTTGGCCAGCTCATCCTGAAAGGTGTTCCCGGCCGCATAGTTGGCTTGACCTTGTGAGCCCACTACACCGGCTATCGATGAGAATAGGATAAAAAAGTCTAAATCACGTGGTAGCTGCTCGTGTAGGTTCCATGAACCATCGACTTTAGGCCTTAGACAGGCGGACCATGCAGCGTGATCTATATTCTCGAAAACGGAGTCCTGTGGAATCACATCAATGATCAGCATCATTCATTTTCAATCAAGCCCAACGGATCTTGTGGCCATTAAACGTACTCTGAGCTCCATTGCGGCTTGAATACATCCTTTGATGGGAGGCATGTTCGTTCTACAGTATTTCACCACTGCAGCAAGAGATTCGGGGTCCGAAACGTCGCACTTCGGGCAGTATACGACTGCGCCGGTACTTTGTAGCTTGCTAACAAAGGATTCTAAAACGGCATTATTGTTGATACCGCGCCTAGAAAGTAGAACTAGGTATCGAGCCCCCTTGGAAACCATCCACTCGGATATCATCTGGCCCTGGGCTCCAAGACCACCACCGAGAATGAAGGTTTCTTCGGGGCTAAAGTTCCAATCTGATCGAGTTTTGACCATTGCCTTTGGTAAACTTGTTAGACGCCAAAATAGTGAAGATTGTTCTAACGCACACACTTACCGGAACAATAGCCTCCTGATCAATCTCGAGCACTACTTTTCCAGGGTTCATGCCACTCTGTAAGTACCTGAAAGCCCCTTCCACATCGGAAATAGGGAACGACTTCATGGGCGACGGCATCCGTAGGATTTTGCGTCTAAAAAGATTAGTGATGCCGAGAAGTCCACTCTGTATGAGGTCGGGTCTCTCCTGCGCCATAGAAGCGAGATCGATAGCGCTGAAAGACACATTTCGCGCGAATTGAAACATGGGTAGCTTATTGTGAGAGAAGATGTCCTTTTTCCCAATTTCGATGAACCGGCCGAAGGGGGCGATGCACTCCCAGGAAGCGACCAGAGCATCACCAGCGAGTGAGTTTAGCACAACGTCAACACCTCTATTCTGTGTTGAACGTTTGATTTCTGCTACGAAAGAGAGATCCCTGCTGTTGAAAATATGGTCTTCCGGGATTCCATACATTTCCATCAACAGGCGTTTCTTGCTTGATGAGCCAACAGTGGTGTAGATCTCAGCTCCGCAGTACTGTGCCACTTGTATCGCAGCTTGTCCTGTTCCTCCCGCACCAGAGTGAATAAGGACTGATTCACCAGGAGGGAGGTTGGAAACTCGGACAAACGCATGGTAGACGGTGACAAAGTTCGTGGGCACTGAAGCCGCATCGACCAAGCTCATATCTTCCGGCATCTTCACAGCTAGAATCTCTTTACATCGGATCACTCCGTGGTATGTATCGACATCTCCCACCATCACGCGGTCTCCGGGCCTCAGCTGACATGCAGAGCCGACACGACGGACTAAACCAGCACATTCAGTGCCCAAAATGTCTTGGTCAATGCGCCCAAGAGCAATCAGGCAGTCTCGAAAGTTGACGCCAATGGCCTTTACCTCGACTTCGATCTCATCGGAGCCAAGGGGTCCAGCCTCGGGGACCTCTTCAAAATAGACACTATCAAGTAGACCTGGCCGTCGTACACGAAGCTTCAGATTTTGTTCCCCGAAGCGCTGTTGCGGTTTAAATGATGCGAATGTAAAGTCATGAACTTTCTGGTTGAGCTCACCGTTCTCGTATATACGAGGTATGCACAGATAGTCGCCTACTTGAACCAGCTCCCGCTCGTAGGTCTGTGAACTGGTACCCTGCAAAAAATTCTGCACCGCTCTCTCAACATTAAGAGACAGAACGGTTGGACTAGAAGAGGTGCAGAGAGTAACAGTTCCGAACAATATGTTCTGCTTCTCAGACCTTAACGCTCTAGCGATGCCTGTGACGGGACCAATTGGTGAGACGTGCGCCGCTGTGGGAGGAGACGCTTCCGAAACCCACAGGATGTTCCTTGCACGGGCTAAAGTCGTATTGAATAGGTAGTACTCTCTTGGATCAAGGTGTTCAAGTGACAACCATGCTCGGTCCTGAACAATTAGAACAAGCTTGTCTTCAAGGTCCACTAGGCCTCCAACTTCCCGGAAGCTGCTTGGCCGTACACTACGCATTCCCATCTCCTCCATTCTCGATTTTACCAACTCCGACAGGAAAGACTCAAGAGATGGCTCTTCCCAGCCTGTGATGACTAGCGCAGTCTTGTCAATAACGGCCGCATATTTCCCCGTGGAGTTGTTGACTGGTGGTTTGACCGAGGAGATCAGTAAGCTGGTGACTTGATTATCCTCGACTTCAAAATCATGTAAAGCCAAATGATATTTATTGAATCCACTCGCTTCCAACTCCTCGGACCATCTCTCCAGCGTCACGCAAGGCCCGTCCTGTCGCCAGGGTTCTGTGCCTAAAACAAGAAGAAAGGAAGAACACAACGTCAGCTTATAGCCCTGTCAGATACAACTTTCGATATATATACGTACTAAGCCACCACCCAGGTAGAAAGCCAAAGAGATATTGTGTTAGCGGATAGGTAGTGGTTGCAGTGATTTCAATAAGAATGAGCTTGCCGTCACTAGACCTTAAAGTGAGTCTCTTGAATCGCGAGTGGGAAACATCTCTGCAACTTACTCTCGTAGCAGCTTGCGGATGTTTGATAGTGTTTTTCGCAAGCACTTCGTGGCATGTACAACCTATTTAGCCCCAGCTGTCAGTATTAATGAAGTTCTCAAGGTGGAGACTCAGTATGGCTTCAAATGAACTGACATTAGCGGCCACAATCAAATCATAACTGCCCTCTTCATACCCCTGCCCCACCGGGTCTTCTTCGACATCGAATAACCCGAAGTTCATTTTTGGTATGCTACCAAACTCATTCTCTGCGCTTTCAATGAAAGATCCAGTGACATCAGTGAAATCATATCGTGAGAACCGACTGTAGACACCGTTTGGGGTTCGCGATGCCAACGTGTCCAGCATAAATCTTGTTGTAGCTCCAGTTCCTGCTCCAACTTCTAGGATTTTCATACCCGGATTTTTATGTGCCATGGCATCCACATAACGCTGCATGGGGTTGAAAAACTGACCCAAATTATTGGATAGCTCGTAATAGTCCTTGAGTCTGTTGTCCGGTACCAGGACTTGCAAGGCGTCCACCCGTCCGCGGAGCATGTCTGTCAGATGAGAACCAAAATGAACATATATGTCACCGAGTCGACCTCCTATTTCTTTGACGTGATCACAAAGGTTGTTGTATTGAGTATCCTCTATGTAATCATGCCATGTGTAAGATATGTCAGAGGGAGGCTGTCGATTTGCTGTATCAATCATTGTTTGGGACCAAGCGTACTGCTTTTGAAGATGCATGTGGTGTGTTGGGATGTCCGAACCAGCCACTTCGTTTATTGCTCTAGAAATCGATGCTAGAATGTACAATTTCAGAGCTTGAATCAGCTCGGTCGGACCAGTCTCCGGCTTGAGACTTTCGATAGCATACTGCGACAGCTGTTCAGTGCCAAGTAGAGTTGGGTCTGGCTTGTAAATCATATCCCAGCATAGTCTCCTGACAGTTGAAGAAGAGTTTCCCCCATGGACTTGGTCTTCATCAGCGACTAAGGTTATCTCAATGCCTTCGGCTTGCCCTAACAGATTGCTTCCACTTGTGTCCACGACATTTAGATCTGCTTCTGCCAACCTAGTACCTCTGCTCGTTGTTGACGACTGGACATACAGCATGTCATTTTGCTCGGAGGCCTTGAATCCAGACCTGGCAAGCCATCCCTTTTTGATGAAAGTGGGCACCCAAGTCGCCGTTCTGTTATTGTTGCCCCAAGCTACCGCTGGAATACAGACTTGGAGAATGGAGTCCAAAGTGCAAGGATGGATATCTGGGATGTTTGCATCAAGAGAGGTATCAGCGTGGAGGAACTTGTTCGTGGAGACCCGCCCAAGCGCCTGGCCACAATTGTCTCGTCGCGCACTTTCGATTCCTTGAAAGGCCGGTCCGTATTGGTATCCGTTCTTCTCAAGATCCGCATACAGGTCGGCAGAACTAGTTTCCGTGAGACATGAACTCTTTGCCGAGGACAGCAATTCATGAACGTGAGAGTTCTGCGCGTGCTCCATGTCGGATTGGATTTGAGAGGCTGAGAGAGCCTTAATAGAGCCTCGACTCACTTCTATGAAGTTTTCGCCACGGTATGCATATAAAGAAAATGTTGCCCAAGAGTTTGTTTTGCTTATTGAATCGAATGAAGGTTTGAGATGGAATAAGACCTCTACTCCTTCGTCGTCTTGGGAGATCATGAGGGCGTTCAGGATACCTATCTCTCTGAACTCGAAGCCGGTGATAGTTTGTTCGGTGGATATCTGTTTTATAGCCTCCATTGCCATGACCATCATGCCAGCAGCCGGGAATAGAATTTCGCCGTTAACCTGTCGAAATTGTTAGAAAGTGGGTTAAATTCTAGAACAAGAATTGCAGTACCTTATGGTCTTCCAACCATGGCATTGACGATAACCTAACGATATTACGCCATCGCGGTTCGAGAGGATTCCAATCAGGCACCGGCAATCCCAAAAATGCGTTATATGGCTGGGGATTCAGCCTAATGTTCTTGCTAATACGTGACTCGTGCCAATATGTATGGGCATGATCAAAGGGGTCACGTTCCAAGAATGGAGCGTTGACATTTCCGAGGTTGACATCAAACCCTACACAATGAAGCTTTCCAGCCGCTTCTAGTATGGTCTCAGTTGCAGCTCTGCCACGATCCAATGTAGCCGTGTATGAAATTCCATCCTTCGCAGGAGAAGCGGTGGCTTCTTTGATTTCACGAATTGGTCCTTCCATAGCGGAGTGAGGTCCAATCTCAATCAAGTCAGAAACCGAGGCAACGCTGCGGTGGCTTAGATCAAACTTCTTCTGAACTTTCTTGGCCGAGTCTTGGAAGATTCGTCCAAGAGCAGCAGAGAACTGCACAGGGGATACCAAATTCCTGACCCAGTACTCACTTTTCACCAGCTCGCTTATAGGGATGATGTCTCCAGTCACTGATGACACCATGGTTGCGAACACTGGTGGTGTCTCGCCACGGTCGAGCTTACCGATCACCTCTCTGTAAGGTGCTGCAATGCGATGCATATGTGGACTGTGATAAGCAACCGGGACCTTGAGGACTCTAGCAAAAATTGCATCGGCCAAAAGCTTCGCTTGTAGCTGCTCTATTAGACATTTGTCACCAGATACAGTGGTGTTTTTTGGACTATTCATACAAGCCGCAACCAAGACACCCCTCCCTGGCGAGTCTTGAAGAATTTCGTCAATATATGGCTGCACGGATGATTCGGATAGCCCAACAGCCATCATAGCACCATGCGGTGTTGTGCCAGAAGACTCGGCAAGCGCACTGCAAAAAAGACCACGAAAATAGGCGATTTTCCATGCAGACTGCCTAGAAATTCCTCCTACAGCGTATGCTGCTGCGATTTCCCCGCTGGAATGACCCGCCACAACTGTTGGGTGAATGTGGAATGTTCTCAAGAGCTCCACGAGAGCAATCTGCAAGATTGTGCACAGGATTTGAGAAAATCTCGGCTCGTTTATTCTGGCTCGGATCTCGTCGTCATCAAAGAAGAAGTCTATCCAAACATTATCAGTAAAAATTGCATTCTCATTGATCCATGTAAAAACACATACCCGAGGGTTTCCAAACGCTGCCAATGCTTGCAAGAAACTTATCAGCGGCCAAAATGCTATTTCTGAATGCGGGAAAAACAATAAGTTCCTTGCCCATACCAGCCCATTGCGCACCCTGACCAGTGAAAACAAATCCACTTTTGGGATTAGTTCTTGATTGACTGGGGAGCCGAGGAGTTACCAGCCGCTCGACAAGCTGGCATACAGAATCGGCAACCGCAAAGCTCCGCCAGTTGTGAAGGCTTCGTCTTTGAGCCAGAGTGTAAGCCAACATGTCGTGATACGTATCAAGACCATCTATATTTTGTGATTGCAGTTTCTTCAGATAGACCCGATACAACTCAACCATTTGCGTTACTGAACTCTTTTCATGTCCAGACCAAACAAAGAGCCTTGGTCCCTTCATGGTGGCTAAAGCCTTTGTCTCCATGTCAGGCTTTGGGAGATGCTTTTGCTCTATCACTTTGTGTTCTAAAGGTGTCGCGTTAGTGCAATGGTTCGCGACCAAGCCACGACCCTTGAGGTAGTGCAATGCATCATCTAGTACAACATGCGCATTAGTACCACCAAAACCAAAACTGTTAATGGAAGCACGGCGTAAACCCTCCCGCGGCCATGGTGTCAGCGCCCTTGGGAACTAAATGATGTGTCAGGAAGTCGAGCACTTTTTGGAAAGGACTAAGGTTGGGACAGACCTTTAATTTCAGGAATTCGGCATCTATTTTGTCGTTGAGATCCTGTAACTCTGCAATTGGTGGAATGAGACCTCTTTCCAGCACTAGGATTGTCTTTATGATCCCGGCAATTCCCGCTGCGCCTTCTAGATGTCCAATGTTTGCTTTCACTGCACCTCTGAGGGCAAGGATTAGCTAATATATTCAGATTAGGACAGTGCATATTGATGCTTACACGATAACAGGATCATCCGAATCTCTTCCAGGTCCAAATGTGCTGCCAATTGCCATAGCTTCCAAGGGGTCACCTATCGCGGTTCCGGTACCATGAGCCTCAAAAAAACGAGTCAGTGACGTTTTCAGCTCGGCATCACGATAGGTTTCTTGGATGAGACTCGCTTGCATTTCTTTACTCGGCTGCGCAAGGCTCGTCCGGCCATTTTGGTTTGTCTTTGTCACTCGGATGATGGCGCGGATTGTGTCGCCATCCTTGATTGCATCTTCGACGGTCTTCAGAATCAAGACACCAAAACCTTCCCCCCGTCCGTAACCGTTTGCTCTGTTGTCAAAGGCGTGACTTACCCCGTCTGGGGACACAAATCCAAGACTGGACAGAGTAATAAAGAAATCAGGTCCAAGGAGCAGGTTGCATCCAGCAACGATTCCCTCGGAAAATGTCAGCAAGGAAACAACGCAACGAATGAGACTGACATAGTCATACCATTGATGTTCTTTGATGTCTGAGATCCTGGCAGGCCATGTCTAATGCTACCAAACTACTCGAACATGCTGTGTCGATAGTCATGCTAGGACCTCTCAAATTGAAGAATGTACTGATTCGGTTTGACAGCATACTGGCTGCCATTCCTGTCCCCGCATATCTTGGAGCATTCTCGAGGTCTTTTGCCGATGCCAGAGTGTAATCTGCAGTAAAACAACCGGTGTGAACAGATGTGTCTGAACCATTGGCCTTCTGCATAGGGATCCCAGCTTAGAAAGCCAATTAGCAACTTCATACTACGACTAAAGCCTGCTAGTGGCGATGAACGCAAGCTGAGACGAACCGTTTTCAAGAGCTCGATATGTAGTTTCTAGAATTATTCTTTGTTGAGGATCTGTCCCTGCTGCTTCATCTGGAGTCATGCCGAACAGCTTGGCATCAAATGCACTGATATCTCTTTCTAGAAAACAAGCCTTTTGTGGCCGGATCTGAAACCCAATCAGTTAGTACAAGACAAAAGAGATAAGTATCTAGAGATCCCTACCGTCCCAGGACGCGAATCATCCACAACATGATATCTAGTAGCAGAGATACGGTCCGAAGGAAACTGAGAAGCCACACATTTTCCAGTGGCCATGAGCTCCCAGAGAGTCTGAGGACTCGGCTCCAGGGAATTGGAAAGAGAATCCGATAATAGCGACGTCATGGCTAATGTCTTTGCCATCGAATGGTCTCTGAGAGGGCCAATCAGATGAAAAAGAGCCATTAGTCTCTGGAAAGCTCGACGTGAAATAAGGTGCCATGGTAGGTTTGGTAATTTGATTGCGGAAAGATCAGTGAAAAGTAGTTGTTCAGTAGAGGAAACATGAGCTTTGATGAACATGAACAGAAGGATCCTCTGCAGTAGGTATGGACAATTTATAGATAATGAGATTCTAATCCAGCATTGCCAAAGTAGGCTTGGAAGCAATCTAGGGTATGATAACAATCCAGTCGACACTCCCCAACTATACGCCCCGAAACTCGCATTAACTGAAGTTACTATGTTAGCTTCATGTAGTCGGGATTAGTCACAATATCATACCGGATTGACCAACAATTGCATGTAGTAGACACAAAAATACGTGTATAAACATGTTTACCAATAGAAGAAGCGCCAATATCTATAAATACATATAGGTATCTCGCATCCTGATAGGTATGTACCTCGTTTGAACAGCCTAGGATTGTGCAAGGCACACTTGAGCGCTCCTCTCACTGCTGGGTTGATGTTCTCAACTTTCTAACCCTGCTTGAAGCTTCTGGTTACCCACTGCATGCAACAACGGACAAATTGCCTTCTTTTCCCTATGAGGCATTTACTAAAGTACACCGTCTAATGCGCAAGAGAAGTACTCATGTATGAAAAGACTCGTAGACCACCTATAATAGAAAGATCCAAAAAATACGAGGCGCGAAGTATGTCTTTACGACGGGGGCTATTGATAACTTCCAAATTACATCTACCCCTGCCTAGTGTGCTTGATATTAGTGAGTAGCCATGGATATTTAATCAAGTGCTACATGACAAGATGCCAAACAAGGATTTACCCACAATTGCCCCTTGAAGTCACGGTATCCCTAAAGCCTGGTTGCCACTGGCTGCACGCAATCCATAGATATCTATGGCTAGGGGGGTTTTATGTTTCCTATCCTTACCGGTATCTAGAAAGTCTTGTTGCTATAGGCTGCATGCAATCCATAGATATCTATGGCCTAGGGGGTTTTCACGATTCCTATCCCTATGGGCTTTGATTCAAGTGTTGGCGGTAGTAGGCATATTGCTATTAACTTCATACTATCAACTTACCTTTTCCTATTACAAGAATAGACTTTTGGAGGCAGTTAAAGAAACAGGGGATACATAGCAGTAAGTATTCTGAGGCACTGCCACCTTATGTGTGCATGATACATGATGGGACTGACAGAACAGTACAAAATGAATTAGCTCATAACTGCTTTCTTACAGTTACTTGCCATAGCATTTAACCGGAACGGGCGGTAAAGTATATAATCAATTGCTTTCTAGATTCATTTTGATTACGACGACGCGTCAGCGTCAACTGGTCTTTAATCATAAGTGTAGAAGCAGGGATGATGTCTTTTTTTTTTTTATTAATCCCTGCGCGCCAGTGCGAAAATAAGTGGGCTGCTGCAGATGCGATAATTCTGGATCCCAAATAACACAAATTATGGCGCATGGTTACAATCAGAATTGTACTATGTATAGAAGCAAGCAATATGTGCTTGCTTCGGCGAGTATCTTGGACAAGAAGTTTATAGGCTACCAGACTGCCTGGGCTCTTTTCAAAATGGGATTTATATGCATAAATGCGTGAGCACGAATAAGAACGATAGGTATCTGCCAAATATATCTTTTGTCTATGATTTAAACTTGAATGAACCTCGAACATCAGTCGAGCCCGGGAAACAGGGACATTCGGCTTTACTCTTACACTTTTGCTCCTCCTTCTTTTGTAACATTTCCAAGATGCGGTTTCTATGTTTGCACGGTTGGGGCACTAACTCACAGGTAAGTGAGAACATGTCTATGAAAAATAAACATTTAATAACAAACCCCAGATTTTTGAAACCCAGACAGGTGAGTGGCATGACACCATATCTGGTCATCGACGACGAGCTGACTATATTCAATAAAACTCAGCTGCCATTCGCTTTGAACTAGGAGATTAACATACCTATGAGTTTGTCGAGGGGCATCTAGCTTCAGAGATGTTCCCGGAGCTTCGGGAGGTCACCTCATCGACAGACGAATTCTTCTCGTACGCCGACATCGAGGATATGGACAGTTGTCTGAGGGCTCTTGAATTGCTTGATTCCTATGTGACTGCAGAGGGCCCATTTGACGGTGTCCTAGCCTTCTCACAGGGAGCAATCATTGCCGCTTCGTACCTTGCGAGGAGAAGACAACTGGGTCAGCTTTCGAAGAAGTCAGCTCTCCCTTTTAAATGTGCCATCTTCTTCTCCGCACCCGCCGTATACAGAATCGAGAACGGTCAGCTCCGGGCCATGACGCGGGATGTGGACGGCGAGATGATTAACATTCCCACGGCGCATATTTGGGGCTCCAATGATACGACTATAAACGGGCAGGCAATAAGCGATCTATGTGCCTCGGATACAAGGGAGATTTATGTACACGAAGGAGGGCACGAAGTCCCAGGAGCTCGTATGAATTCCGCAGTTAAGTCGAGTGTTCAGATCATTCGCAGGGTCATTTCGATGGCTAGTTATGAGCAGTAAAATTTGTGCGGCTCGCCAATTTTTAGATGGGGTGTTGAACCTATGCTGCTGTAAGGCATTATCTTATGATGCTTGGGGAACCATAATAGAATAGATTTACCTTCGTCAAAATTGCAAGTGGTTTGCAGCATGTGCGACTAGTCTTATCACAGATCAAATCATTTATAATTGGGTATATGTAAATAAATCGGTGAATAGATCGTATAGACTCAGAGGATTAATATCGTTCAGTAATAGTGATCAATGATCAGTTGCTTGTAAGTATTAATAAGGAGATGATTCGATGCGTTGAATCTCTGTGTATTGCTTGTCTATCTTCTAGTTACCTACAACTCAGGGGTTGAAGCTATAGCTAGTCTCGGAACGACTAGTGTCACGTGACCTTACGGTCAGATTCTTTACAGTATATACTTAATGATATTATTGTAAAGTGATAATAGTGTACACTGAATACTTACTACTTGGAGTTATACGATGTACGATATAGAAAACGTGAGGGACTGGATATTCAAGAACGCTCGTTTACCATCATGAATTTAGCCATCCCAAATGAAGATACCTAGTACTCCTACGGGAGTGATTTGAAACATGGGTTGGTAGATAGGAATAGAATAGCTAACTTAGTTACTGATAATAAAGGAATGAATCGTTTGAACATGGATTGGATTTAGATCTCATTGCCGCCAGCACTTGCATGCGGCGCAGGATCAACATATGTTGCTAAGCAGAAATGCTGACATGGGTAGGCACTAAGAAAGGAAGGGCTACTCTTGGCTTACTGGACGGTAGGAAGTTCAGAAATTCGATAAGGCCCCCGAACCCTATTGGCTCGAACTTGATAATTCCCAACAGGACCCTGCAGTAACAAGGTTGGCTGCAGGTGGAATTAGGCTCCCTGATGGCTACGAACGCTGCGCCGCCCGCCCGAGCTCGTCCGTTACGGTCCGTGCTTCCGGTCCAGATGTCATGCCACTCACCATCCCAACCGTAGTAGCTGTACCTACTCTGGATGGGGCCGGTAATTTTGTTAGTACGATTTTAGGCGGTGAGGCCCCACAGGCTCACCGCCTTTTGAATAAAAACCTCATATCCCATATTTTATGATGATGGGCTAGAGAGAGTGATATTGAGAAGTCTAACTATCTGAGATCCGTGGCATGCGAGGTTGATGTCCTTGCTACGATCACGCTAGGCCCAATGCGATACCGACGTCTACCTGTATGGCGGTGGTCCCGTGATTTTATATCTATGTCGGAACGTTGGTTTACTAGAGCGATGACTAAGCGAAGGCGAGCACTAAACAATACGTATAAGGAACTAGGTCTATTTTCCGGCACTCCTCTAAAACCACTATCTAGGAGTATTGAACCTGTTTTTATATACAAGATTCCATAGAAGTGATATCACCAAAAGTCGACACTTGTGCAAATCGAACTTTCTAGAGATAGGCTGTAAAGTTGATTTGTAATGTTCAATGTCGCGTCGGAATGTGATGCCAATTCTCGAAATTTCTTGATACGCAAATCTTGTCCTATTCCCAAATTGGTTTAGCTCATTTTGAGTTCCAACATACCCTCCCAAGAAGGAAACCGTGAGGTTTCATTCTTGCACTAAATGAGCTATATCCGTTAATCCTTGGTGTTTTCTCCAGTCCAAGAATTGTTGTCCTTTCAACACCTTAGTAAGGCCATCTGCAATCATTTCCTTTGTAGGAACCCACTCAATGTGAAGTCTACCACACCTCACTTCTTGTCGTAGCCAATAATGGTAGATATCAATATGTTGTAAGTTCGTTCGAAAATGAGGGTCCTCCCTAGTCAAGAGTAGCACGGTTTGCTTATTGTCACATTGAATGGAGAGCTCACGATCTGTTTTGAAACCAATAGCCTTGAATACACGTTTCCAAACATAGAGCTTCATTGCTGCTTCCGTTGCCGCTCTTAATTCCGCTTCGGTAGTTGAAGTTGTAACTAATCGTTGCTTTGTGGCACGCCAGTCGACAGGACCTCCGTATAAACTGAAAATATAAGCCTCCGAGCTCGTACGATCGGCGTTGTCTCCAAAAGAAGCATCCGAAGCACATATAGCAACGTCCGAATCGCTGTTTTCCGGTGGTGAGAATTCGATAGCGAGGAATTGTGTATTATAGAGATATTCAATGACACGTTTAATCTGGCGGATGTGATCCTTTGATGGATTTGTAGTGAATTTGGCAAGTTCGTTCACTGGCTTTGTAACATCAGGTCGGGTCATGACTGCAGCATACATTGCTGATCCCACCAATTCTTGATAGAGGTGAATGTCTTCATTCATGGCTTCACTCTCTGACGGTTGTAAATCGATGGAAATTGGTGTCTTTGTATTGTTTTGCGTTAGCCCAAACTTTTTAGCAATCTTGGTAATATACAAATCTTGACAAATCCAGATCTTCCGCTGCTTTCTATCCCGTACGATTCGTATATTCAAGAACCACTCGAATTTCTCCATTTGTCGAATCTCATATTTGCTCGTGAGTTTCTTAACAATTTCCTCAAAGAGAGATTGTCGATTTTTCCTGTCGTAAAAGATCAAAATATCGTCCACAAAGAAGAGTAAAAACACACCATCTTTAACAAATAAGCACTCTTCATCTGGAATTTGCGAAAATCCAAGCTCCAATAGCGTTCCTGTAAGCTCTTTTTGCCATAATCGCGGACTTTGTCGTAATCCATATAACGCTTTCCTTAATCGTATGACTTTTCCGGGAATTCTGAAGCCATCTAGAAAATAAACGTATACCTCTTCATCCAGGTCACTGTTAACAAAAGCGTTGACTGCATCAAGTTGTACAATCTCAAGATCAAAAACTGCAGCTAGTGCCATCATCATTCTAAAAATTCTTGCCGCAAGTGTTGCTGCTCGTGTTTCCAAATCCATACCCTTTTGCAAGTCTCCTCGAACACAAATTCGTGCTTTGAACTTTGCAATCTTCCTAAATTTGTCAGATTTGTATTTGAAGACCCATGTCAGCGGTAGGATTTGCTTTCCTTCAGGTCTGTCGACAACTTCAAATGTGCCTTTTCTCTTTAATGACTCCATCTCAGTTCTCCCAGCTTCCTCAAATTGCCTGGCAAATCTGTGTCTTTTGACGCCTATCCAGTTCCTGGGCTCTGGTGGGATATCTTCATGAAGCGGCTCATACCCATCAAGTTTCTCTGCGGCTGCCAAAAACACTTTATACGCTGAAGACTCTTGCAATAACTTTATTCTCGCGAAAAAAGCTCGGTGCCTCTTCCTCTCCGCCTTAGATGTCGCTATTTCTGGGCTTCGAGCACGCTTAGAGGGAATCCTTCGGCGTGGTCCTGTCACAATATTTCCCTCTGAGAGGTCAGCTCCGATTTCTGAGGCCTTTGGCGCGCTTCTTTGCTGCGGGGTAGTTGATAGTAGTAGCTCAGGTAACGTGACGTCAGGATTTCTTGATTCCTCATTGGTCAATTGCAACAGCGGTGTCTGTTCATTTCCTATTTGGGGAATCTGCCCACTCGGACTAGTGGTTGTTCCGGCCGTGAGAGCCATATTCTCTCGCTCTGCTCCTTCATCCTGTTGAGCTTCTTCCTCACCACTATCCTCACCAGTCACCCTCCCAGATTCGCCAAATTGGGATTCATCACCGTACAATGTGACTTCGTTTTTAGTGTCATCAAATCGAACTAACTGATTATCTTGCTGGCCATGTACGTCGTCGATTTCCATTTTGTCATCCTGATTCTGTTCACTAATTCGATTTTCCAGTAACAATTCCTTGCTCGTTGACATCTGGTGACCTTGCATCGACTCTGTTGAACTGGATGCTGACGGGCTGGGTATCAAATGGCTGTCAGAGTGTATCACAACAGACTGTGTTGGCTCATTGACAGGTTGATCATTAATTTCCATGCTTTCTGGTATGTGTTGCTGTGTTGTGACTGTCTGGCTGTTTCCAGAAGCTAATACTGGGATTTCCAGAGGAAATTTCATTGAGGAGGATTGCTGCAAATTCATATATTCGTCGACTGATTCCACAACTCGTTCTTCATTGAAGTCCTCCAGGTTCGGTATGTCTAATGATTCTGTGATTTTTGTCACACCATTCCTAATAATCTCTCTAGCAAATGGATGTTCTGGATTATACTTCTTCGTTTCGTCAAAAACAACATCCCTTGCTCGAATGACCTTGGTCCCTCGTGGTCCCTCTGTCCAAATTAGCCAAATATTGTGAGACTCGTATCCAACGAGATATCCGATTTGAGCCCTCGGTTCCATCTTCTCACTTTTCTTGGTGTCGATTCTCACGTACGCCTTTGATCCAAGCAAGTACAGATTTCCAATGTAAGTTTCTTGCCATACGCCATCTCATATGGAGTCTTATAACCGATTGCTTTTGTGGGCGTCCGATTGATGATATAAACCATCGCTTGCATAACATATGGCCACAATCCTGTCGGTAAGTTTGCTTCCTGGATCGCACTTCTTGTTCGTGTAGTGATAAGTCCTCCAGCTCGCTCGCTTGGCCCATTTTGTTCTGGAGTATTAGGAACTGTTGTCACAAGGGTTTTCCGTTTTGACTTGCACCAATCTTTAAAGTCATTTCCATTGATTGCTGATTCGCCGTCACAATGTATGACTTCAATCACAACATGGAATGTTTGTTCAATATCCTCAATTAGCCATTACAAGTCAAAATTTACCGATTTCGTTGGGGTTGTTGCCAAGGCGTGGTATTTTGTGAAAGGGTCAAATAGATGAAGTGCATACACATCTCCGTTCCTTGCCAAGCTCATAACAATGATATCGACAAATACTTTTTGGAACGGTCGCGTTGGATGTGGTATCGCCACTCTGCTTATTTATCTCTTTGCCGAGGAAAGTTCGCAAATCTCACATTTCTCCTTGAATCCTTCTTCATTCCTGCCTAAAGCCCTTGGTGAAGTGACAAGTGCACCCTCCGTTGCTTCCTGAAGTTTCTCAACGGCTTGTTCCGATATATGTCCAAGTCGTTTATACCATACATTCCCAGGGTCCTTCAATACTTTTCTCTCGAAAGAACTAAGTGCTAAGTCGTTTCCTAGAGAACTCCTAGGTTTCCGGTTTTCATCCCATTCAATCAGATAAAGCCTTCCTTCCTTCTTTAGTCCACAAATATCTTGTTTCTTTGTCACCAATCTTCGGGTCAAACCATTGAAGAAAAGTCCATATTCCTCAGCCATTCCTTGAGAGATAATGTTGGTATGCATTCCTGGAACATACCATGCCTCCTTCACCAATATCCCTTTCTTTGCCTGTCTGCTAATCGGATTCGTTAGATAGATGATCGTTTCCCCTGGTCCATACATCTTTACTGAGCCATTTCCAACAAGACAGATTCGTTCTTCATTTCCCATATTGCGAAGCCGTCTTAAGTCATTGAAGATGTTAGTCGTTGTACCGTTATCCAAAATAACTGCATCCTTGAGGTCTTTGTCTGAATCTGTGGCTGTCGCTATTGTTTGAACTTGTATTGCCATGTTTGATCGTTCAAAACATGGACCTATCGATATCTGAACTTCGTCCTCATCATATACAAAGTTCGATCTTTCCGGTTCGTTGTCCTTCTTGCCGTCGTCAGATTCCTTTTTATTGGTTGAATTTGTCAGTTTAAGCTTCCCTTTGACTGCCTTAAGTGCCTTCGCCAGCGATGTATTACTGCGTTCGACATCTTTGAACTTTCTGGTAATATCCTCATCTTCTTTCCAATCCTTTGATCTTTTTCCTTCATTGACATATGGGCAATCCTCAAAGTTGTGCTTTGCTCCACATAGACACGTTCTTTCTCTGTTTCTCGATTGTCCTTTCTGTTGTGATCTTGATTGATGATTAGTCTGCTGATTGGATTGCTGAGTCCCTTTTTGTTCTTCTTCCTTCTCAGGCTGATCCGATTTACCGCCTAACATCGCGAATGATGCATCACGTCGAGTAGGGTCCATCACGTTGCGTTGTGCCTTGACCCATTGTTCGAAAATCTTTATCATATCGCGAATCCCTGGTACTGAGTCTAATCCAATCTTCCTATGCAATACTTCCAGTCCGGTATCCAATTCGATGAGTGTTGTCGTCCATGATTCAGCAAACTTGGGTGCAATAAAAGCTGATGAACGAATAAAGTCCCTCGACATTCTCTTTTCTGGAATCTCATTGAAGTCCGTTAGTTGCATATCCAATAACAGATTCTCCCATTTCGAGATCCAGTCTTTAGGCTTCATGCCGCGTTTCGGAGTAAGCAAATCTCTATATCTCTCATTTATCAGTTCATGCTCCTGCTCCGGTTGCAGAGCAAATTCCTCCTGCAATTCCTGTGTCATCTCGAGAACGGTTTGCTTCATCCGAATTCGGGGATGGTGGCCTAGTTCAACCGTGTCGAATATATACGATCATACCGCGTCCAATCGTTCCTGGTGCTTCTCGTACCTCGCCTTTTCGTCCTTATACCGTTGATAATGCTGCTCATATAACTGTAATTCCATTTGGAAGCGCATCAATGCAAGCTTCTCAACTTCTGGATCCTTGTTCTGATTCGGCATTATACTGTCTGGAAAAGGGGGTTTAACTGGTTTCTCCGGTGCCGGTTCCACCTCGTGTGTCCGTAACGGGGATGGATTCACATAATCCCAGACTCGTTCCTTCGTCGCCTTTGTTCTCAACTGCTCTAACCATCTCCTCCATTCGTTCAATGACTTCAAAATAACGGTTCCCTTATTCTCATCCATAGCTAACAAGTTCACTCGTTCTTCCTGGCACAGATATCTTCAAGGGTTCACACTCGGTCATTCGTCGAATGTATACCAAAACCAACGGTCGTCGATAAATCAGATTTCACGTCTGCGAGTAGCTTCAAGTGTCGATCCAATACTCCAATACGATACTTGTGCTTATATTCGCAGGGATCCCAGGCTCATAACTGTCGGAACGTTGGTTTACTAGAGCGATGACTAAGCGAAAGCGAGCACTAAACAATACGTATAAGGAACTAGGTCTATTTTCCGGCACTCCTCTAAAACCACTATCTAGGAGTATTGAACCTGTTTTTATATACAAGATTTCATAGAAGTGATATCACCAAAAGTCGACACTTGTGCAAATCGAATTTTCTAGAGATAGGCTGTAAAGTTGATTTGTAATGTTCAATGTCGCGTCGGAATGTGATGCCAATTCTCGAAATTTCTTGATACGCAAATCTTGTCCTATTCCCAAATTGGTTTAGCTCATTTTGAGTTCCAACAATCTAGATATCGGATATCAACAATTAATATGGCCACGCCGGAGCCCCCTGAACCCCCTCAGCCAAAGCAGAATTCTGTACGGCTTGATAGGGATGAGCGGATACAAGTATTAGCACTCCGAGATGCTGGATTTATATATATTTAAACCTCTTAATAGCTTCAAATTAGCTACCGCCAAGTTCAATATACGTGTCAATAGACCTCGCCACGACCCGCGGGTCACCCTGACGACCCGGACCGCGACCCGGACCACGGAGGTTCTTGGGTCGTCAGCCCCTACCCTGACCCTCCATAAGGGGAGGGTCGTTGATGGTGCGACCCGACCCTCAGGGCCATGACCTGACCCTCAGGGTAGTAAAACAATGCAAACATCATCAGGTCATGAGGTGTATAAATTCTGTAGATTTTAACAGTATTTTTGAGTATTTCACTTACAGTATTTGTAGGTCTACTTGTTTAGCTTTAATCACCCTGAAAGCATTAAATCAAAATGAACTAAACAAATTAAACAGATGAATTAAACGAATTAAACTACATATTCTACATCTCATATCCATCAAGCAACCTTGAACGCTTGCGAACTCTACCTGACACTCGGTACTATGTCTCTAGCAGAGATGTAACCTCACTATCACCCTCCTAATCACTTTCTATATTCTCAGTAATATCTCTTAGGCATCTTTTGCCAAGTGCCTTTGCAGATAGGCCTTGCAAAGTTTCTTAGAGCTCTGTAGAAGAAAGCCCTTCATCCTCTTCATCATCACTAATTAGATCAATAGTGATTTGTTGCTGAGTTCTCTCTTCCTTTACAGCCTGTATCTCCTAAGTCAAAAGATATTTAGAGAGCATTATTCGCTCCTCTTTATAAATCTCAAACCATGATGTACACATATACATCATAAGATCTGAGATTGTTTGAGGCTGTAGAGAGCCTCGACGATAATGGCAGATATCTCATGCAGAGTTGAAAAGCCGCTCTACTCCTGCACCACTAACTGGAATAGAAAGAACATCTCATGTAAGCCTCGCCATTCCAGGGAATTCATCTTAGTGATATTTCCACTAGGTTCGAGGTTAGGCATTTGGGACTGTGTCTAAAAGAGAAATCAGTAATTATTCCCATTAATATTAAGAGACGAGACACTCACTGCTGTCAAGATACCTTATAAGCTTGTCAGACTGAACTGGCTGTCGAATCTAAGATTGCTGCGACTCATCTCGAACACAGGCCAAATCAAATTTATCTATTGCCGTACTCATTGGGGGAGCATCCACTATCTGCTGCTCCTAGGCAAGATTCTCTAAGTACTTCTCGAGAGAGGACTCAAGGCTCTGGTGATAGATTGCTTGGTAATCAATTCCGCCTTCCTCTGGGTCCCAGTCTGCGGTTGAGAAGAACTAAAGTTTATCCTGTGGAGAAAGAATAGTGCCAATGGCGTAGAGATGACCATCCATGTTGTCAGTGTCTTTGTAGTAGATTAAGAGCTTGTTCTTTGCTACTTTGAGAGATGCAAGCATCACCTGCTTCCAAGCGACCCTCTTCTGTCTAAGCTGTCTAATCGACTTTTCTAGGTGGTTAAACAGCTTATTGTAGACCTTAAAGACCCGATAGATGGTAACATCCTTAGACTTCGAGAGAAGGGTCATAAATCGGTAAAAAGGCTAGAGAATACAGATAAGATAGTCTACTTGCCGCCACTGCTCCTAACTCAAGGCAAAGTGCTCTTGGTCGTACTAAGAGCAGAACGCATCGAAGGTCTGCTAGAGTTTCTTTGCGCGTATAAGCATTAAGAACGTGGAGTTCCACCAAGTAGCAACATCCTGGATTGGCACAAGCTTTGGCTCCTTAGTTTGTAAGTTGTAGAATGACTCTCAGCGCTGAGGACTCGCGTTGATATAAATTGCAAAGCTTCGAACCTAAGAAACAGATTAGAATAATGAATGAGGATAAAAGCCATGATGTCGCACCTTATTCAAAGTGTCCACAATCTTGCGTTTCTGCTATCTCGCATGAAGACTATCCACCCAATCATCAGACCATGTCTGCTCAGCTATATTAATCTTTAGAGCAGCCTTCATCTTCCCAAGGAGATCTTTGAGACTCAGCTAGATCACATATGTAATATAGGGTACCTGAATGATAACAACATTGTTTAAGGATTATAGTGACTCAATTGCCTCGTAGACACTTACTATAAGACTAACATTATTTAAAGTGTTGTTGGTGGTTACTGCAAGCACTCAATCTATGATCTGATGCTCCTGTAGCAGCTTGAGGAGCACTACACTTAAATTTGCGCTGGAATGAGATCCATGTAAGTGTTCAAATCCTAGTAATATCTCATGATATTCCCAGTTCTTGTCGAGAAAGTATTCTGTAATCACCATAAATGCCTGTTGGAATGGAGATGTCTAGCAATCTAGGGCAAGTGATAGCTTCACACTAGAAGGGAGTTTCTGAAGGATACTCTTTTGGTTCTCATGGACGAGATCTTGAAGCTGCTGGTGCATAACCTTGGCAGAAGGAATTTCTAGTATTAATAGTGCTAGCCAGGCATAGGAGATCAAATCACGGAACTTGGTGTACTTGAGAAAAAGAAAGGGAAGATATGATATAGTGAGGAGCTGAGCAAGCTTCTGCTGCCAAACTCACTTATCAAATCTTCGTACCGTCACATTCTACGCCTAGATGTCGAGGTCAGAACTGGGATGCTCATTACTCAATGTCAAAGTCAGATCTCGAACATACTGCATGCTCTAACGCAAGCTTGATGTTTGGTTTCTTTCCTACAGCTGAGGTAACTCTCCAGTAATTTATCCTATTATAATGCTTGTTTATTGAAGATATTCCTGAGTGAGCTGACGCAGGGTAATCAAGTACCTTCCAACATTAATGGTACATCACTCTAGGCTTTCTATCTTTTTTAAATACTACTTAATCAAAGTTTTTCTAGCAGTTTGCAGCTCGTTTTACATCCCAAGATATCTGTCTCTTTTTCCCAAAATTAGTCTGAAGCCACCACTGCATAAATTCATTGTCTATTTCTGGGGAGTACATAATGAATAATCTAATCTAGTCCAGGCAAATTCAATAAAGATAATCAGGTGCCACTCAAAGCTCAGATAATGGAAGGGAGATATCTTGATTTCTAGATGAGATAGGGGAGTAGAGCTGATTTAGACCTGGACTATCATCAGCACTGTATTCAAGAAAATCTAAGGGTGGACCCTCATAAGTAGATGAGAATGCGTCAGAAAACTGGGACATGGTGAAGATAGTTAGAAGAAGAGAAGACTTACCAGATTTCCTTTGTAGTTTGGCAAGGGACTCAGGAGGTAAAATGACAGATCACATTTGATACTTATTATGCTAATTGGCTAGAACTGAGGTTCGTGAGGGTCACCCTGAAATTCGTGAGGGTCACCCTGAGGTTCGTGAGTGTCATCCTGAGGTTCGTGAGGGTTATCCTGAGGGTCAACCTCGCGACCCTACGACTTTGGCAGAACATAATTGAACATGATCGATATATTTCGCTCAATTTCGACACGGCATAGGTATATAGAAAGTGGATAATAGATGTTCAATATAATTAAGTCAGGATTTCAGGAAGTTTGAGGCTAATAACCAAGAATATCAAAGTTGTAACTTCTTCAGATTATACTTCTACAATCAAAATATATATTTCCCCATTGTTATATGCTTCTCTCTCCAACTCTTCACAATACACACCACAACGGTTTTTCCCAGGCAGAAAAAAGGTGTAAATCCAGGATTACCGAGCAAGAAGGCTTATTTAGAAGACATATTTCATAAAAATATGTAGGGGTTTGATAGAAAACAATAGATTCATAGTCAGACATACGAAACAGGTATAAAAAACAGGAATTTATGAATGTTTATCAGCAGAATTATCCATCTGAATTAGGGAAAGCGTGAGAAAGTTATGCATATGCGGGCCGTGAGGGTCGCTTGGCGGGTGACCCTCCAAAGATTCTATGACCCTCAGGTGCGGTGAGGGTCGCGGGTCGCGAGGAGGGACCCACGGTCCGGGTCATGGCGAGGTCTACGTGTCAAAGCCAGCAAGCAACTCCTAAAAAGGCTTATTGCAACCCCTCTAAGCTCTCCGAAGCCGAAGTTGATTATATTATTGAATGGATTACTTCTTTGAAACATATGCGCTGTATGCCTTATTATAAAGTTATAGAAGAGCTTAATCTATCTGTGGGAAAGAATGCGCTAGCTTGAGCGCTTAAAAAAAGAGGATATATAGTGTAAAGCTCTTTGAAAGCCTCCTCTATCGGATTAATATAAACGTGTATGTCTTGTCTGGGCCCTTGAGCATTTAAATTGGATAATTGAGCAATGGAATCGAATTCTTTGGTCTAATGAAATATGGGTAACTTTAGGCTTCTACACAAGAATCTGGGTAACTAGAAAAGCTGGTAAAGAGCTAGATGAGACGTGTTTACGTATATTTCTAGCCCAAAAACGTGGATGGATGTTTTGGGCTACTTTTCATGGAGATAATAGAAGCCTATATTTATTCTAGGAGAAAGAATAGGGGACTATTAATTCAGAAAGATATTACCAACAGGTTATACCCTAGAACAATCACTATAGTAGAATCCCACAGGATGCCCCCTATGCAATAAATGGACCTAAAGTAATAGTGGATAGCATTCATAAATTACTTAAACAAAGTTGTGCGAGTAGCATACCCGTCGATCCCGATATCAATGGGAACTACAAAATTTTTACGGCTACAGTATCACACACGCGCCTCAATGGCACGGATGACGGATCACGAGGCATGTGAGATCCAGCAGACGATGTCTCAGCTCGAATTCCCATTTACATTTGAAAAAGTGTGCAATTTGCGCTTTTCCGAGTGAGTTTGTCTTCCTCATTGTATGCGTTCTATTCGCAGACACAGATAGCGATCCTGGTCCGGACTAATCGGCTCCTCCAGACGTATGGTATTCCTACAATATCAAGCACTCTCATTAAAACCAAACAATTCTCCAACGCGCGTTACAGTAGTTTGCAGGTTTGGAGTTACAACTCGCACTCTCTTTTCTTTCTTCTGAAACAGCGGCAAGGATGCGTCTAGTATATACATACTTCCATACGAGAAAGTGGGGTTATGCGTGCAGCCTATCATGCCAGTCCCAAAATTTCAAATCATCTCCCTATATTGAAACGGGACAACCATCACTTTGCACTTACATCTCCCGAGCTCTCATCGAGAGATTGCCCTTTGCAAGCTTAGTAGCTTCGACACCGCTAGAGGTAATAGCTTCAGCTTGAGACATGCGACGAAGAGTTCCGCGCGAACTACGCGGCCTCACACCTTTTCTATACGTCGCAAAGTAGAATCCAATAAACAGCACCAGATACGAAGTCAGAACGCCAATGCCAATCAAAGCCGCGAACTCCTCGCCCGCACACGAACCCATATGGGGCATCCAGGGAAAATATGTCGAGGCGAAATATGTATAGGACGCAAAATAGACGAATCCAAGGTCGATCATGAACTGTATCACTTGAAGCCGAGTGACCCATTCTTTCCACCAAACACGGATACTGCGCGTGCTCTGGAAGTAGTACCAGTACATGACGATGTGGACAACAAGGTTAAGGGTGATAACGACCCATGACACGGCGGTGTGGCCGATTAATTGCGTGTAACAGAGGACCGCGGTTGCGCCGTGGTGGTAGCAGTGCAGGAATGTCAAGGGTCTTTTCTTGAGGATGAGGAATACAGTGTCGAGAAATTCGAGGTATTTGGTTAATAAAGTCAACTGTTATCGATGGACAGATATAATTAGCTTTTGATCTACCAATCGTGAAAGTCTAAGATTTTTAAACACCCACATAGTACAAGACAACCAAATGCTGCGTCCATCCGCCATCAATATCGCATATAGCGAATAACACGCCTTTGCGGATTAGCGTAGGAACAATAGCCTCTATGTAAAGAGCGAGCAGAACACCGCTGATGGCCGCTAAACAGAAATTGTGCGCCAAAAACAAGGACGAGAGCTGGAAAGGCGTTCGGTCTCGCATGAGTTCGCGGCCACCAAAGATGATCACGTAGTAGAATACCACGAAAAGGAAGGTTTCCTTGAACGTGGACAATGGGGTCTGGCCCACAACGAACTCAAAGTTGTCAGCAGGGTAGCCAGCGATGAACTCAAATGCTTTGCTGAAGTGCGGCCATAGATATATGCCTGTAAATGGTCTCGCGATAGTTATGGATTCCATAGTATGAAAGGCCTGGTTGAGGAACTCTATATCAACTATATGAACTGCATAGATAGGATGAAAGCGAACAAATTAAACAAAATTTGACGTTGTGAAAGGAGGAATCTCGAATAAAGGTCCTTCAACCTGACTGATTGCTTGTGTATTACGTAGTAGGCTGTAGTTAATTAGCTACCGTTCTCCGTCGGTCAGTAGAATACCCTCATCAGACCAATTGAGAATTGTCGCAGATAAGTAGGCAGAATTCAAAAATCTGGACAGAGTAATACATGGGACACTCCCTTTCAATGTCAGTTACCAAGATATCTAAGCAAACTAATCAGCAAGCCACCCAAAGCGGGCCAAACTTGACAAAATGGGCATCCTTGCTTAGGTAGTAGTATATTGACAGGATTATATTACGGCTATCCCGTGTCGGATTGGTCGGTTTATTCCAGGCCAATCCTGAAGAGTGTTTTACTAGGATCAAAGAAAAGAAGTGACTAGCAAGATTGTATGTATTGAGTTCTGTGTCTGTCTTTCAAGTCTTTAAAGCCGGGTCCTTTATAGACACCTTTGGCGGGGTGATTTGTGAGCTATCAGGAGGGGTAAATATTGGGCGGAAATCTAGGTGCCCAGATATATGCCTAAAGGTGCCTTTTAGACCTGTAAGATTGAACAGTCGATCTTTCTGCCTTGTTTAAAAGCCGGATTATCTGACACACCCCCTCAGCTGCAGAAAGCAACTGCTTGTAAAGCTGGAATAGCTTCATAAGTTGTCGGGCACGTCATTGAGAGAAAGTAATTCTTCAATATCTAGGTTCTCCATATCCTTTTGCTGGGGAGTGAGATAGCTGTTGATATCCTCTACTCCGATTTGATTGAGGAACTTTTGGTGTTCCTGTTTGCTGAGTGCCTTAGTCAGGCCGTTGGCAATCATATCTTTTGTGGGCATGTAGTGCACTTGGATGTCTCCCTTCTGCACCTCTTATTGTACCCAGTGATTATGAATATCAACGTGTCAGAGCTTTGTACGCAGTCGCGGAGCGTCCTTCTCTAGCAATCCTAGAGTTTGCTGGTTATCGTAGAAAATATAAAGAGTAGGTGTTCTAAAATATATCTCTAACTCCAGAAGTAATTGAAGGACATATTTGCCTTCTTTCACCCCCTGAGCGAGAGCTAACAGTTTAGCTTCAGTGGTTGATGTTGTTACCATATCCTGCTTATTCGCTTGCCATCCTATCGTTCCACCAAAAAGTGTCATGACATATGCTTGTGAGCTCTTATGGTCAAGTGTATTATCTGCAAAGGAGGCGTCTGTTGATACTGAATAATCTTCACCTCCTTCAAGCCTCAAGGCGTACGCACGATGACATTCAAGGTAGCATAAAACCTTGTCAGCAGCTTGATGGTGCTTTGGTCCAGGATTTAACAAGAACTGTGAAAGCCGTGAGATGGCAAAAGCCACATCAGGTTGAGTACTTACTGCTATGTACATAATTGAGCTAACTTTTTATTGATATTGATGGTTACTTTTGTAGGTGGTCATTCCTTCGTATAGGAGTAATTCTTCTCAAGCCATTGGTGTGTCATCAGTTTGTCGAGTGTTGGCTAACTTTGCAATTTTATCGATATAGGTGGCTTGACTGAGCCAGATCACCTTATTGCTTCGATCCCATATAACTCTTATACCTAGGAACCACTCCAGGTCTCCTCCTCCAGATATTTTGTATTTGGCACAAAGTTGGTTCATGACTGAGTCAGCTTCTAGTTGGTGGCTCGTCTTATATGTGATAACGATATCGTCTATATAAAAGAACAGTATGATCCTAGATTTCAACATGCAACACGGTTTGTGAGGCACTGTTTTGAAACCCAACTCTATGAGGGTGCTGGTAAGTTCCTTTTACCATAGGAGTGGTGATCTATGCAATCCGTAGAGAGCCTTGTTCAGTCGATATATTTTTCCAGACTCACGATATCTAGGAGCCATTCTCATAAAGATCTCTTCGTCCAGTATAGCATTAACAAAGGCATTGACAGCGTCATATTGCTTGAGTTCTAGATTAAAGCGCGCAGCAATAGCTATAAATATCCTAAAAGATCTCGCAGCAAGAGTAGCAGCATATGTGTCCCTTGTATCATCTCTTTTCTCTTGATCACCTCTTACCACGAATCGTGCCTTGCACTTGACTAGACAACCTTTCTTGTCCTACTTATAGACATATACCCACATACAATTGAGAATCTGCTTTCCTTTTGCCTTACTGATAGGCACCGTTGTCCAAGAGCCAGATGGATCGTAACTTTTAAGGTGATCTCTCTCAGCCTCCTCAAATAACTAACCTAAAGGATGTTTTTCCACTTCATGGTGACTCTTGGGAGCAGGCGGTAGGTCGCGGACTAGAACTGACTGAAGTCGACATCCTGACCTTAGACATCGCTGAAGGCTCACGTGATCAAATTTGACTGTGTTCACCTCATACTGACGATGTTGTGTGCCTACTAGAAAAGCAAACCTCCAAGGATTAAGCTCTCCTCGTTGCGTAGTCAAAGCAGCGGCGACGGTTTTAACAGGAGCCTCTCTGAAGCCTACCCCGTTCTTCTCAAGTGACCCTCTGGGTCCGTCCTCAAGGATATGCCTGCCATGAGCCTCTCTGAGACCTACCATAGAGTCACGCAGATTGGGCGACCCTCTGGGCCTGTCCCCAAACTCAGCACGCAATCCTCTAGACCTGACCGTGCCTACACCATCAAGAGCCCCTCTAGGACCTTCCTTGGTGGTTGCTTCCTGAACGAGCGACCCTCTGGGCTTGACCCCGCCAGTTGACATTCCAGCTGCGTGCTTAGAGCTCTAATAGAGGTTGAGGTCATTTTCATGGACAATAGTTATGCTAGCTGCCAATAGTGCGCTCGGAGGCATATCTGGAGGTGTAGGATAAGCATATTTATCAATCCCCTCTAATAATCCTTCTCCTGGCGTCAGGGATGGGCCGCTTGGATAGTCCAAATTAAGCTGACTTGAATCTTCAAATCCAGAACCAGTTACCAAGCCTGTTATTATCGTATACTCATTATTATGCCTATTTCCGTTAAACACCAAATCCTCCATCTCATCTCCAAAGTTAGCATTATCTTCGACTTCACCTGACTATACTCGGATATCTATCTTGTTCAGCAAGATTGTCAGTTCTTCAATAGACACATGAAGGAGATCATCCTTGATATCTTGGATATCTCTACTGAAGACTTCATCCTCGTTAAAAATAACATCCCTTGCTTGCACGATCCTCCCTGTCGAAGGATTCCAAATCCTATAAACATTTGTTGAGTTATATCCAACGAGATAGTCTACCCATGCTCGCGGATTGAAGTGTTGAAGTCAATTTTTCTTGAGTTGATACTCTAATATGAGGGCATATGCTTTACAGCCATATACCTTCAGGTAAGCAAGCTGAGGTTTCTGATCTTATATGCAAATTCCATTTTGCAAAGCAATGTAAGTATAGAACCTATTGTATGGCGTTTTCCAGTTGTACATGAACTTCAGGGTACAGTTATAAAGATAGATTGAGGCTCGATATATTTCTGACCATAAATCTGTAGGTAACTTTACACCATTTCTCATGGCCCTAGTCTTATCCTTGATGACACCCCCTGAGCGCTCAGCAGCACTATTTTGTCCTTGATTATTTACCGTTGAGGGCTCAATAGTAACATGTTTAGTAATCAGCCACTCCTTTACCTCAGGTCAGTGTAAGAATATCTTATTATCTATCTCAATCTTGATCGGACTAACATCATGGTGCTTTTTCAGATATTCAAAGAACCATTTCAGAGTTTCTAAGATCTCCACGCTTTTGTGCGACGTCATATAAAAGTCCCAGATAAAACCGCTAAATCGATTGGTTATAAGCATCAATGTCTTTTCTCCATTCATTGAGCTTTTCTGAAAGTCATGAAAATTAATCGCTAGATGCACGCCAGGTCATTCCACAATATTTCTTTCTTCTCATTATATGATTCGTCTAGCTTTTACCCTTCTATAGGCTTTACACTGTACAGTGGTAGGACCTTTAGATAGGCCAGTCACTCTTACACCTTTTGTCGTTATGGCAAGGTGTTCGATAGCTTGGGGTCCAGGATGGCCAAGGCGAGCATGTCATCTCTTAGCATCAGCTTTTCGTTCTTTTCTGACTGTCCACAAATTGAAGCGGTGCCGTCGTATTATGAAGGCCATTTTTACGAGAGGATGGTCGTTAGCGATATGTTTAAGTACAAATTGACCTTCCCTCTCTTTTATATATATAAGGACTTGATTTTTCTCGTTCTAAAGGTAGTTAAAGCCTCTTCTGGTGTCCCACCAGATTCCATGCTTTCTTAGTTGTTAGAAAGACACCAGGTTTGCCACAAAGTCCTTGCAGTATGCCACATTATAAAGGCGCAGAATTTAGAGTCTTCCATCAAGGCTGTGGATTTCGATATCCACTTCTCCATATCCTAAGACAGGTACTTGGTGGGTGCCTGCCCATAGGAAGTCTCCTGCTGTCGCTTTCCAGAAGTTCACAAACCTTTCTATCTCATTGAAAACGTGAATTGATAACCCTGAATCCAATAAAGCTGAATATTTTAAAGGATATTCATTAATTGACAGTGCAGCCAAATCCTTTTCCATATGAATATAGCAGGTCGATTTGCAGCTGCCTACTGCCGTCTTAAAGAGTCAATTTGAACTTGCTGTTTCTCCTTGGAAAGTCACCTCATTCTGAGTATTTTGAGTTATAGGTTCTCGTCACTCTTAGGATCAACTTCTAGAGCGAGATCGTTCTTTCCTTTGAGAAGGAGCTTATCCCTGTTCTTTGGTTAGTACACGTCTTACCTCTTTTGCTAATAGTGCATTGCTGTTGAGCCATCTATCAGCTCTTTGTTGAAGCCAAAGTCTTGGCTCAAACTCTTAAGGAGTCTTATAACTAAAAATATAGAAGCAGAAGTCAATAAAGTGCATGCCTCCGCATGCAGGGTAGGTCAGTTTAGGTCTACCTCTTTTATCTGGAGCAAATCCGCTGCGCTGTCCTCCTTCAAATGATTGTGATCATGAACGTCGTTGACCACACTCCATAGCTCTCCCTCACTGCAAGCTTTCTTTATTTTCTTCTTCGCTGTTGTCGCTCTTACTCAGATGAGTGGCGAAAGAGCCTTTTATTATACAGGATTGTTGTTTTGTACGGAGTCGTGGGATAAGTCTCTAGAAGCCATTTAAGAGATCCTTATAGGTAAGAGATTTATCATCAATCTTTGAATCGATTAAGTGCTCAAAAGACGTTACCCACGCCTCATCTAGTGGTCGAATAGCTTCGAGAAACCTAGATGCCCAGTCCTCCGTATCTTGGGCAAAGAACATAGATTTCTTCTTTCCTTAAAGCATGATTTCTTCCCACTTGATCAACCAAGCCTCTGGATCTTGCGGAGTACCTCTGAAAGGTTTTATGTGCTGGTTATAGTTATCTTATATATATTACTGGATTTCTCGCGATCCTTGGCCAACTTGCATCTTCAAGTTATTATACGCTTCCTTCCAACTGTGTGTCACGTGCACATAGGTCTTAAGATAGCTGTAGTACACAGTCTGCTTCATCCATTCAAAGATTTTATCAATGTCTCTACGCTGAACCTCCCACTCACTGAACTCCATTTTGTAGTTATTGAGACATAGATTGAAGTCATTTCTTGCCCTCTGCTCAGTGCAATCATCAGTTATATCTTCAGTTGTGGTGGTTTGGGTTGATTGAGCAGAGTTCTGACGCGTTCCTTAAGCTGCACCTACACAGTTTTGTGTAGTGTTCTGGGATTCAGGTAGATAGTCTTGTATCTTTGGTCAAACAGGTTTCTTAATTGATCTCTCAGTTCCCTAGAGAATAGGAAGAAGATCATTGGCTCTAGCCCAATTAAGAAGTTCGTTTTGCCAATCGTCCCAATCCTCTGGGGAATTAAGCTTATACTTGGTGGCAACGTTGGACAACATGTTGATATAGAGCCGGTAGGGGTAGTCAGACTCTTAATTGTCGGATTGGTCGGTTTATTCCAGGCCAATCCTGAAGAGTGTTTTACTAGGATCAAAGAAAAGAAGTGACTAGCAAGATTGTATGTATTGAGTTCTGTGTCTGTCTTTCAAGTCTTTAAAGCCGGGTCCTTTATAGACACCTTTGGCGGGGTGATTTGTGAGCTATCAGGAGGGGTAAATATTGGGCGGAAATCTAGGTGCCCAGATATATGCCTAAAGGTGCCTTTTAGACCTGTAAGATTGAACAGTCGATCTTTCTGCCTCGTTTGAAAGCCGGATTATCTGACATCCCGGATATGGTGATTGCAGCGCATAAATCCACTCGCCTGCCCTCATTGGATAGCGAGCTTTCCTCGATATAAAGATTTGCCAAGAATCACTCTTACTAAATTAGCGCGCACTCCTACGCTGTGTTATGTATGGCACAGGGATGCCAGATATTTTCATTCTATTAGACACACTTGAATACAATACACGTTCCCACTCAATCTCTCATATATGCATGTATAATTAGACGCTTTTTATGCAGGATGGTTATACGTTTCACCGTAATACGAGGATCCGCCCGGAATTCATGAAATTCAAACAGGCAAAGCTCCATGCACGATTTCCTGCTTTCCAGGATCAGTCTTGCTTCTGTATAAAAGAGTGCTATCTCGGGTCATATACTTACCGAGGCAGACAAAATACGGCTGAAATGAATCCCAGAACGCATCTTACATGGATACACGTTTCAGGTAATAATACTATTGGCCAGGTTCCACAGAGCGCGTAGGGTAATCCGCCGAATCTTTCCTGATCTTCTGCTAGTAATGTAAACATTGAAATTCATGGAGGTTAGGGGGTATTCCTAGATAGGCAATTATACATATATTGATTTGTGTAAACTTGACAACCACTAAATTTGGCGACTGCTTTCACACAGTCGCTTTTGCTCATTGCTACCTATCGAATAGAACAGAAATACAGTGATATGGTGTCAAGCTCTGAAAAGTTCCCCCCAAACGAAAGCGTGCATAGTGAAAATGGCTTCAACTATATCTCAGGATGGAAGCTCCATCTTATCACAATAGGGTAAGGTATACGGAGCGGCCATCTTTCTGTCTTTGTCTTTTATGATCTTGTCTAACCATACCGGTACGTGCAGGCTCTTCCTGGGCATTTTTCTCATCAATTTTGAAGTTACTATCGTTAGTACAGCCGCCGTGTCTATCACAAATGAACTTGATGATTATGCAGCGAGCAGCTGGCTAATCACAGCATATCTGATCACCTACATTGGTAAGAGCCCATCCAGCTATTGACACAATTTTAATCGCAAGGTTTCCCTTTCTAATACACATATAACGGATAGTTGGTCTGGTGATCTGGGCAAAAATGAGCGACTTGGTTGGCCGCAAGGCGACATGTATGACCGCGGTAATAATCTTTACAGCTTTCTCAGGGGGCTGTGGAGCAACACAAACAATGACCCAGTTGTGAGTTTCATTTGATTCCATATTACAGGTCACTTTGATAGGATGCATGCTGATTTTGCTACTATAGAATCGTGTGTCGGGCATTCCAAGGAATTGGCGGCTCGGGGATATACTCAATCTCAATGGTCATGATATATGAATTGGTTCCACCGCCAAAATATCCATTATATACCGCTTCAGCCATTGCTTTGGTCGCGCTAGGGAACGCCATCGGGCCTATATTTGGTGGGCTCATAACGGAGAATACGACATGGAGATGGGTATTTCTACTCAAGTAAGTATGAAGTGAATCTTCTTTGCTATAAAATATTGGTATTGTGACTGGTATTAACGATTCTTAGTATTCCTATTGGCGTCCTTTCCGGCGGCCTGCTACTTTTCACAGTACCCCGTGATTTTCCATATCAAGGAAACAATGAGCCAAGGCAACGACCTCGCCTTGAAAATGTTGATTTTCTTGGGGCACTCTTGATGCTTTCCGCAGTGGCACTGATAGTTAGCGGGTTTGAACAAGCAGCTTCTCTCCTCTCTTGGAGGACCGCAAAGGCTCTTGGGCCCCTGTGTGCCTCAGCAGTTGCGTGGATAGCCTTCTTTGCAAGCCAATATTGGCACGATAATCGCCTCCAAAACCCCATACAGCCTGTATTCCCATGGAGGTTCTGTCAGAACCGGGTAATTCTGGGTTTAATCATGTGCGTTCAACCCTGGAAGTCGCTATTGGAGCTCACCTGACACGACAAACTTTTAGATCTTCATTCATGTTTGGCGCCGTCAGTATTACATTTGTCTTCCAACTTCCTATCCGCTACCAGAATGCTGTAGATCTGAGTCCTTTACAAGCGGGACTCAGGTTACTCCCATTTTCATTGACCGGACCTGTTGGATCTATCATCGCTGCTAGTCTGTCCAAATACCTCCGGATTCCTCCGATATACCTTATGATATGCGGGAGCATTTTACAAATATTGGGTATTATCTTTGCGTCACGAGCACCTACCGGTAAACTGGATTGGAATGGCTTGTATGGCCTGGAGGTGGTTGTCGGCTTAGGGTTCGGATTCTGTTTAGGGGCCGCCACCCTGCTTACTCCGTTCGTTCTGGAGAAACGTGATCTAGGTAAGGGCACCTAAATTCTCGGAATTGAAGTCAGAGTAGAAGAACATTGAGCTAAGTGGCGCTGGTTTATAGCTGTTGGCACGGCAGCTACCGTCCAGTTTCGGTTTTTTGGAGGCGCTGTAGTAGTCTCCATAGTCACGGCGGTAGGGAACAGCTGGATCAAGAATTCTTTGTTGGGCTCATTGGAACCTCAGGAGATAATGTCTATTTTCAGATCGACCGATTTCATCAGAACTCTCCCAGAAAATCTGCAGGCCACGGTACGAGAAGATTTTGCTGAGAGCTTCAATTTGCAAATGCGAGTCGTGCTTGGCTTTGCTGTTGCTGGGACTTTAACTACATTGCTAATGTGGCAGAAATCCCAGGTTAGGGTTCACTAAAAAGGGGCCATTTGGACACACCGAATCACGTGACGTAATAGGCCCCACAAAGATCTGGAGCATGTAGGGATATGTTTTGTTTTCTCTCTCAGCGTTACGTCTGCTATTAGATGTACCTTAATGTCAGCCTAATCACAATCAATTGCTACCTATCTTCTGCCTTACAGAACAGAACCTTTTACAACACCACCTACTGTCACGAGACCGTTATCGAGAACGGATGAATGTTAGGTATTGCACCAAACGACTACATTTAACGGGTATCTTACAGCACCAAACGAGATTCTTTACGCGGATAGATACCGAGATCAATGAATATATTACTAACATTGAACGAGAACACATACTGACACTAAACGGGAACGTACATTGTCAGAACGAATTGGTGCTAGTACGAGTTGGTGCCAGCACGAGATGGTGTCGGTACGAGTTGGGTTGAAGTTCTCGTTCTCAGTGATGACGACTATCTCCATATTAATTCCTTAAGAAGTCCTTAGCCAAGACACCAAATGTGATGGTTGCCTTGCCACGGGGCTTCAATTCCTCCGTAATTATCGGATCCAAAACAAAGACATCAAGCGACTTTGGCCTAGCGCTGGATTTCACCAATGCCAGCAGTACTCGCGATGAGTGCGGCCGGTAATTTTGTTAGTACGATTTTCCTACAGGGGTCAAATTCCAATCGATTTTGCCAGTCATATCTGCATACTAAGCTAATACAGTAAACCCTGGATATAAGATCCCTGGCTTATAGTACAACCCGACTTATAGCACCGAAAATCTGAAAATTTTTCATTCCTCATACAAATGTGCTTTATACCTGGCTATAAGACATAAGCACCATCATCTCTAAGCTCCCATACAAAAGTGCTTATAACCAGGAAGATTACTCAGCATTTTCCAACGTCAAGTCATCAAATATCCGTCAAATATGCTGCAACAACGCGCTCAACGACGCCGAAAAGCTATCCCTAACGAGTGGAAAGCAGCCCTACGCGCTCAACACCGAATCAATCACCATCTCACGCATCAAAATTTGAGAAAATGGTTTGAAGATACATACAATCAACCAATCGATCGAGCTACAGTAACACGAATCCTTTCGTCGAAATACGCGTTCATTGACGAGCTCCAAGAGTATCAATTGAAGGATAAACGACGCCGTTTTGAGCAGTGGCCTGAGTTAGAGAAGGCTGTCATGGATTGGATAAGATTAGCTGAGACCGAAGCTCCTATCTCACAGGAAGCTATACGCTACAAAGCGCAGCAATACTGGGGACATCTATATCCTCATGATCCTACACCATCATTTAGCAATGGCTGGCTATTTGGATTCCAAACACGGAATAATATAAAGAGCAGAAAACATCATGGAGAAGCTGCAAGCTTATCTATAGATGCTGCAGATCAAATGATCAAGATTCGTCAACTTCTTGCTTCATATCCTCCACAAGATATCTTTAATTGTGATGAATCCGGTCTATATTGGAAGTTATTCCCTGATCGGGGTCTCTCAACACGTTCCCTGCCCGGCCGCAAGAAAGATAAGGCACGAATTAGTATTCTTTTTGCATGCAATTCGGATGGCTCGGAGCGAATCCCTCTTTGGGTTATTGGCAATGCAAAAAAGCCACGAGCATTTACTCACGCTCATATTGAGCCTCATAATCTTGGTATCCATTGGCGGTCTAATGGGAAGGCATGGATGACTTCGGATATCTTTAAGGAATGGCTTTATGCGTTCGACGCGCAAATGGCAGGCCGGCACGTGGTTCTATTGATGGATAACTTTTCTGCGCATGAAGCTGCAGTCAAGGAGGTCACCGCAGATCTAAAGCATACAGTTGTTATATGGCTTCCCCCTAATTTAACAACAAAATATCAACCTCTTGATCAAGGGATTATCCGAGCTTGGAAGGCTCTATGGAAGCGACAGTGGGTTCGATATATTATTAACGAATTCGATCGTGGAATTGATCCTCTATCTACAATGACAATCCTTCGTGCCGTACGGTGGGCAGTTAATATATGGGAAGATCAAGTCACATCAACAACAATTACCAATTGCTTCAAGAAAGCTCTTCATGATGAGACTGAGGAGGAGTTTGAGAGCGCGTTATTGATACATAATTTGGAGAATAGTCTGCAGGATCTGAAGCTTACAAACCGGGTTCAAGATGTCATGGATATCAATCAATTTCTGAATCCTCCAGATGAGCAAGTCAACGATACAGTGATGGATATTGATAATATTGTTCTAAGCCAATTCGAACTCCCTCAGACTGATGAGCTGGAGGAAGATGTTGTTGAGGAGCCTATTCCACTCATTACATCCCAAGAGGCTTTACAAGGCCTTTATACTCTTCGTCTTTTTGAGGAGCAACGTGATAAAGCCGATACCTCTTTTATTCGAGTTCTTACCCGGTACGAAAATCTGCTTACAAAGGAGAAAGTTGCTACGCAGCGTCAAACAGATATCCGTCGCTTTTTTAGATAATGGACGACGCAATCACGATACAATACTGGATCCGCTTAAGCCTCGTTAATTTCCATTTGGATTTACGACACAATATAATTTGAAGACGCTCCGAGTTCAATTCTCAGGGAGTTCGTGAGGTTTCTTTTTTGGTAGAGTTTTTATATCCCGTATGGAGGCACCCGCGGCCCCGGAATCAATATTATAGATAAAAAAAGAGCCCCGATCTCTTCTTATACTCTAATATCAGATTTATATTGGATTCCACACGTAATCGTGTCGTTGATACGCTTCGGATGGGTTTAGACTGTAATCATCACATATTGGCGTATAGCCGCGATGACGAGTGTATTAAGCAACCGACTGCGCCGCGGACTCTCGTTGATTCTATACAGATTGATACTGATATATGAGCTCTACGAGATTAGGGCAAATCGTCGTCGTCAAAATCGTCAAATTGGAGTTGAGGGGGCTTGAATATGCGATTGATATAGAGAGATATATATTTTTGTATGGGCGCCCGACGTATAGCACCACCTGGGTTATAGCACATTTTTGGGCTGTCTGAATTAGGTGCTTATATCCAGGGTTTACTGTATTTTGTATGACCACCTTGGGCCTCAATTACAGCTTGGCATCTAGCCTACATAGAATTAATCAGCTCCTTTAGAAATTGCTTAGGTAAGGCATTCCAAGCAGCGCATACAACCTCACGTAATCGATCATAAAAAGCTGCTCATCCTCTGGATATTGCTTCTATATCTAATCCTTCATCCAATTCCATATTACATATAACTTCAATTGGATTAAGATCTAGTAAGAATGCTGGCTAATATATTGGATATATCCCTGAGATTGTAGCTCTTTTTAGTCTTCCTACTAGCATGCCTAGGTGCTCCATCTTGCATGAATTAAAGCTAGTTATTCTCTCATACTAAGCGAAGATAACTATTAATAATTAGTTATTTCTGTCTAGGTTAGTTCGGGCTAGACAAAGACCAATTTCAACATGTTGAAAATTGCATCGACACGCGCGGAGGTAACGTGACCTAGGATCCTGGTCTTTATTCGCCACTTTGAGTTAAGGGTAGTATAGTCTTGGCGATGGAGTGTAATATCCTTTTTATATGGTGGAGACGGTTCGCATGTCAATGATGTGAGTTTGGAGAGCTGTATAGCAATTAGGTCAACTACCGAGCAATGCTAGCAAATTCATTACTTCTGTCGGAACGTGAATATCAAACCTAGCGCGTTTCGGCACTGAATATCAGTTAGTCTAACGCGGCACGTGCGTGCCGCGTATATATGTAGTTAGCTACTCCCCGTCCCCCTTACTCTTGCAAGATTTTCGAGTTGATAGGCGACTTCCTTATAATTATTCATATCAAACAGTCGGAGGCTCAAAATCCTCAACCCTCTCTACCACCTAGCTCCCAGGAGTGCAGCCTTTGACGCGTCTCAACGCGCCCGGCAACACCATGGCGTGTAAAGGCCCTGGTACAGACGGCCCTCTACAGACAGCCCTTCTAGAATCCACGTCTGCAGCCACAACAAGAGCTTCTGAAGGACAGAAGATCTTCAGCCCCATAGCTGCATTCCTTGATAAACACCGCAGTCAAACCACTGGCCTTGCTCCTCACCTACTGAGAGCCCTCACCGCCCTAAGCGATGACCTCGCCTCGGTAGCTCAACAACATTTCAACGCCTATATTAGTGGTATCTCGACGACCTCCATTCTACCTGCCCTGTCTCCTTCCCCTTCCTTTTCTCCCATCCTAAATCCCTTACCCCCTTCACCCCCTCCCTCACGTCCCCCCTCAGGTCTTAACCAGTCAACTTATGCGACTATTACCCAATATGCCCCGGTCAAATTAACCCCCACTACTCACTCTAAATCCCCTGTTAAAAAGCCTATGCCTCTGGTAAAACAACCCCTTCCTGACAACCGGCTCTTCGTACGCCTCCTAGCTGACCATGCAGCTAGAAAAATGGAAGCCTACGCCATCTACTCTAGCCTACGGTCTCAACTAAACTCAAACAGTGCAGTGCTAAAAGAAGTTCAAGCCACAAAGACTGGCTTCACACTATGCCCCTCATCTCCAGAAGCCCTCCTAGCCCTTGAGGCCCAAAAAGAGACTATCTCTGCATTCTTTGTTAACTGCCAGATAGAACGCAGCTCCCGATGGGTCTCATACCGAGTCACCAATGTGCCAAGAAAAATTGGCCAAATCTTGGATGGCCGATACTCTCTAATCCCTATCAATCCTACACTACTATCCTTAGAAATCAGCGAAACTACTGGGCTCAAGCCTATATCTATCAGCGAGACCGCTACAAGTGCCGCCAACCCTAATACTCTTTCCTCAAGCTGGTTTGTCAACTTCCCAGAAGGCACGAAATCACCACTGCCTATCTAACTACGTCTTTTTGGCACTATCACCAATGCCCGTCACCTCTCTAAGAGAACAACAGTTATCCAATGCACACGATGCTGGAAATGGTATAATACACAATTCTGTGCCCGCCCCTCTCGATGCCGGCTCTGCGGCTCCTTAGAGCATACTGAAGAGGGCCATGTCAACCGCTGCACAGCCCTAGAGCCTCATCAGTGCCCTCCTAGATGCATATACTGCCATGGACTACATCTAGCTGATTTCCTAGAATGCCTCCTGCGCCCTAAAGGCAACACTAAACATACTAAAGCTTAACAAGCAGAGATCCGCAAATCCTGCGCCATAAACCTCGCAAAAGCTCGAACTGAAGGAGGATGTAGCTCTTAGCTTTTCATTGGTATACAAGAAACACCTATGGCATTAGATGAGATGCCAACTCAGCCTCCAACCCACAAGATTATCTCTTCTTTCCGTTCAGTAACCCCCCCACCTCGCGCCTCAACTGAAGATCCTCTAATTACAGCTCGCGCAGTCTGCTTTACAATACCTCAATCACAAAACCAGTTCGCCTCTCTTCTTAAACGGGAACTATGATCTATTACTATCCAACTCAGAAGGCGCCTCTTAAAATCCTACAGCTAAATGTAGGGCACGCGCCAGATGCACATGAAATAGCTCTCATATTGGCATATATAAGTGATATTGATATTATCCTAATCCAAGAACTATATACTTTTAAAGATCTTAGTCGACAGATCACTAAAAAACACCCATTATATGAATGCTTCTCCCCAACTGACAGTTGGGCGATAAGTGGCCGACCACGAGTCCTCACCTATGTTCGAAAGAAGAAAGGCATTCGGACCTCCCAGCTTCGCCCCTTCACAACTGACACTAAAGAGGCCTTGGATCTCCTGTTCCTTCAGATTTTCTCACCCACAGGAAAGTCTGCTCTGATAGTCAACATCTATAACGCCCTAGCAGGCTCCATTAGAGCAGGTGAAGCCGCGAAAGCTCTCACAACCCTGCCAGAGGCGTATCTCCCTTAAGCAACAATACTTGCAGGCGATCTCAACCTACTACATAATAGATGGCAGCCCTCGCTACATCGCAGCCCCACACCTTTCGCAGAGCCATTTATTAACTGGCTGGATCTCCAGGGTCTAGTACTCATTTCCGACATAGACTGTCCCACACATGAAAGGGGTAACGTGTTAGACCTCAGTTTCGCCTCAAGCCCTCTGGCACTCGCAGGAGCCAAAGCTAGCATAGCGAGCCACTTAGATGCAACCTCAGATTATCAACCACTAATTACCACTGTTCCATGGGATCAGAGATACAAGGAAACAGCTCAGAAACTAAGATTTGACACACTAGATCACACTTCCTTCCTTTCGCTCCTCGCCTCTAATCTTGCTAGCACCGAGAGCTCAGCCGCGATAGAAGAAGATCTTGATGCTTTCGCCAAAAAACTGACATCTGCAATTCAAGGAGCATATAGAGACTCTGCTAAGAGGACCATGACACAAGGCATAGAACAACTATGGTGGAACGAAGACTGCAAGAAAGCTTTACACAATTACCGCTTAGGCCTCTGCTCAAAGACAGACTTCCGCAGGATAACTAGATGGTCTCAACGACAATTTTGGCGAGAGAAGCTCTCTACAGTAATATAAATAAAGGATATTTTTGACATGAGCAAATGGCATAAGTCTACAGGCATCTTCCGAAGCCCTCCACTAAAAGATCCGCTAAGGCCCAACAGCCTCCCAGCAGTTACTGTACACGAGAAACGAGACATACTAGTCCGCAATCTTCTCCAGAACTCGGCAGAGGCAGGAGACATACCTCTGGACTCCCCAACAGTGCCTTCCACTAGTCTCTACTTCCCAGATATATCGATGCTACAAGTGGAGGAGTCAGTACTTCAGGCAGGAAACACAGCCCCTGGCGCAGATGAAATCCCAACCTGCATACTCAAAGTAGCCTGGCCTCTGATCAAAGATAAGGTACTAATGCTATATCAAGGGTGCCTAAAGATTGGTCATCATCCTAAATGCTTTCGACACGCAATCTTAGCAATCATCCAGAAACCAAAAAAGACTGATTGGTCTTCACCTAGATTATACAGACCAATCGCTCTCCTATTAGTACTTGGCAAAGGACTGGAGCGCTTGGTGGCATGGAATATGGCATGGATCTCTATATACCATAAAGTATTAGCAAGGCAACAATTTAGGGCTCTCCCACTAAGATCTGCAACTGACCTGACTACATGCCTAACACATGATGTTGAACAAGCGCTAAATCAAGGCATGACTGCCTCACTCCTTACTCTAGATGTCAAAGGCGCCTTTGATTCTGTACTTCCTGGCAGACTGATCCGCAGACTACGCGAGCAGGGCTGGCCTACCAATCTCGTTCTCTGGATTGCCTCCTTCGCTACTGGAAGATCAGTTCAGATCCGACTCGATGGAGAGATCGGCCCCTCAACAGACATTACCTGCGGTCTTCCACAAGGATCCCCAGTATCTGGCATTCTTTTCATGCTCTACATAGCGCCTCTATTCCGTCTAGGAAACCCAAGGAACAGATTTGGTTACGCGGACGACGCAGCCAACCTGGCGATCTCAACTTCTCTTACTACTAATTGCGAAGCCTTATCAGACTCACTTCAAGAAGCTCTTAATTGGGGCGCTGCAGAGGGCATTACATTTGCACCAGATAAATACGAGCTTCTTCACTTCTCCCGACATAAAGCAGACCAGGACCCAACCCGCACACCTTCAGTGAAAGCTGGATCTATTACAATATCAGAAAACACTAAACAGCTATATCTATGATGGCTAGGAATCCTCTTTGACAAAAAGCTAACGTTCAAATGGTACGTTAGAGAAACAGCATCTAAAGCTCTCACTGTGGCCAACGCTCTTCGCTTTCTAGGGAATACTGTTCGAGGAGTCAAACCTGATTTACTACAGCAGGCTGTATCAGCCTGTGTACTCCATAAAGCATACTATGGCGCAGAAACCTGGTGGCCAGGACGTACTCGCCCTGGACCTTCCCAGATTTTAAACCGAGTTAGAGAATATTTTGAGAAACTAACTAAAGTAATACTAACAGGCGCAAGAGCAGTCCTTCCAGTCTTCCGCACAACCCCAAAGCCAGTCCTTTATCGAGAGTCTGGATTCTCTCCACCAGAAATCGAACTAGATCGAATAGCCCTCCTTGCAACTGTCCGCCTATGGCGTCTCGACCCTTATCACCCACTTCGAAGATGCGCAGAACAGATCGCTAGTAATGGCCGACAAATCAGCCGATTTGCTCGCCGTACACTGGCCCTCCCAAACTCTGAACAGATAAACCCTCTCCAATACGCTCCCTGGTACCCTCGCGAGCCTCGTGGGAATGCTCAAGCTCGAATAGGAGCTCCCATGGGACGCACCAAGGAACAGGCAGCGGCTAATTTCATGGCTTTTCAACGTACCATCCCTAGCTCAGATATTGTAATCTTTTCAGATGGATCTAGGCTAGCAGATGGACGTGCAGGGGGTGGCTATATTGGACTTCAAGCACACCATTAGTTCCTCCGCTCCTCACTCTCATACGGACACGGGAAAGAAGTCTTCGACGCAGAAGCAGAAGCAGCTCTAGCTGGCGCTCAAGCAGTAATAGCGTACCCAATAGCTTAATTTACTACCAATCTATGGATCTGCCTTGACAACCTGGAAGTTGCCATACACCTTTTATCTCCCTCTACAGGATCTTCCTAAGAAATCTTTGAATCCTTCCACACCCTTGCAGCTGCCTGGCCACTTCGCAAAAGGCTTCCTTACACCAAAAGCGGATCTATCCAAATCCGATGGGTCCCTGGACACGCTAAAATCCCTGAGAACGAAGCGGCTGATCTCGCTGCCAAAGAGGGAGCTGCCTCAATCCCTCCTGATCCTCACAAATCCTCATACGCCTCGCTAAAGAGATACGCCAAGACTCAATCCCTATCCGCTGCTCAGTCACAATGGGAGAAGGTGGCACCACAGAGCTATCAAGATCTAGAAATAACCACTTCCCCTAAGCGCCCTGGGGAGCTTCAACTCAACCGACTTGACCTTGGCCATGTTATTGCGGCCTGTACTGATCATGGAGACTTTGCAGACTACTATGAACGCTTCAATCATGATGATGCTTATCTTCTCTACCAATGCGGAGCACGAAAAGCACCTCTGCACTTCTTCTTCTGTCATATAGCTAAGAGACGAGCCCCTCGGCCTCCTGGGCCCCCTTCTGAGGTTATCTCTTTTCTCTTAGGCACTGCTAAAGGAGCACAAAAGCTAGCCTCATGGCTAGCAGAGACCCACTTCTATGAGGATATCTGCCCTCGCCAACCTCTCCTTAGCACCTAGCTAAGACAGCCCTACTCTTCCTTTATATTTCTCTTCTCCTTCTTTCTTCCTCTTCTCCTTCTTTCTTTCTCTTCTCTTCTTTCTTTCCCTCTCTGCAAAACTTACTGTTCAGGTATAATAGTGGTGGAGTAATAGGTCATGGAGTGTAGGCGGACCATTGCAGCTGGCAAATACCTAAAACCCACTCAAAGTGGACCTCCCTGTAAGACCACGGCAGCTATGGAAATGCGCCAAAGAGTCTCTTATTTGTACATAAATCTGATAGGACCCGAAACCCGAGGCTTACCCCTCGGCGGCCTATGTCCCAGTAGGGATCGGTGGGAAGCGTGCGAGTCACGAACCACGGCCGTTAAATATACACACACACACACACACCCCTTACTCTTGCCACTCTTATTTCTTCGCACTCTTATTTCTTCGCACTCTTATTTCTTCGCACTCTTATTTCTTCGCACTCTTATTTCTTCGCACTCTTATTTCTTCGCACTCTTATTTCTTCGCACTCTTATTTCTTCGCACTCTTATTTCTTCGCACTCTTATTTCTTCGCACTCTTATTTCTTCGCACTCTTATTTCTTCGCACTCTTATTTCTTCGCACTCTTATTTCTTCGCACTCTTATTTCTTCGCACTCTTATTTCTTCGCACTCTTATTTCTTCGCACTCTTATTTCTTCGCACTCTTATTTCTTCGCACTCTTATTTCTTCGCACTCTTATTTCTTCGCACTCTTATTTCTTCGCACTCTTATTTCTTCGCACTCTTATTTCTTCGCACTCTTATTTCTTCGCACTCTACTTTATGCGCGCTCTCCCGCTGCGCGGTGCAGATAGGGGGCTCCCGCGTTACTTAACTACGCGTATTCTCGGGTTACTCGACGCGTTGGATTCCGACGCGTCGAATAAACCCAGCCATATGGATCTATTTAGTAGACACCATATTAAACCTCTCCACCTCGGTGGAGCAGTCTATTGAAAGATCAGCTAAGGTAATGCGAGATTCTTTCGATTACTACTGTTTAGAAAGATGCCTAGGGGCTTTCCAAAAGCCAAATTGATCGCAAGAGGGATATTGGATAGGAAAACCACTCAACACGAACCTGTTTGTAACAACCAGCAGGCTTTAGGGTCTAACTATTCCAAGAAATGCGCCCAATACGTCTCAAGTTGAGTTTCAGCTACACCAGGTGAAGGCTTATATGTTCGAGGATGGTTTCAGCTCCCTCGGACTGCACCTTGACTACTGGAGCTATTCAGAGAAGGGAGATCTGGTACACATTGTATATCTATAAAGATGGCAGATGCTCCAGGATAGCAAAAGATAGGTTTCAGTACATTGACATTCCATACCCTACCTTGTATACTCAATTTTTGTGATCCCTCTTGAATCCCTATACGTATCCCTTGTAACGTTGTTACACTGTTCTAGGAGAGTGACAGGGCACCCTCGAGTTCAGCCAGCTCTGAGATTGAGATAGAACCCCCAACGTTATGAAATTACCAATGAAGCTATCTCAACGAGGGCTGGAACGAAGCCTAAGTGCTCTTAGAAAGTAATAGAAGTTGTTAAGGCTAACAGAAAAGTGGTTGCCGGATGTATTAAGGGCAAGGCCTACACTGAGACTGAACTACTTATCATTCTGGACAGACACAGCGCACCGCTTTCTAAGTATAAAGGTATAGGGTGGGAACTGAGCTAGGTTAGTAGGAGTCAACTATACAAGTATTATGCTAGGCGGGTATTACAAGTATTGACTTCTGTAAGACATGGTCAGCTACTAGAGGGAGACTTCTAATAGTAATGGGAAACTACTTTATTATAGTAATAAAGTAGCGGGCCGTAGCACTATGAGGATGACTAGAGGGTAACTAGGAAGAATATATTCCTAGCTCATACCTAGGCTATGACTATCTAACTGGTATCTTTACTTCCAACCCGTACTTGGGCTATAGCAGCGTGGTATCGCTGGCACCTATACTGATATTTTATTGGTATCTGTGTTTTCAACTCGTACTTGGACCGCTACTATGTGGTATCGCCGGCATTTATATCTATTAGATTGGCAATGTGGTATCGCCGATATATTCTTTCTAGGAGGCCTACGGAGATCTTATAGTGGCTCGAGAGGACGGATGTGCATGTTAGTCGGCTTAGAGAAGGAGTGCATTATGCCTGACTCGTACTCAGGTCCCTGGGATAGATATCCTAGCGCGGTATCGCCCATAATGCAATTGCCTTTGCGGCTAGCTTAAGGTGCAAACTCCAGAGATGTTGATAGCAGCAGATCTTTTGGCCTGGGGTTCTGCCAATAGGAATGGGTAAAATCACCACCGAAGCGAGAAGGCAAGATGGAAGATGGTATTGGTATCGACCGGACTTGTTAAGGCTTTGCCACAGGCGACCGCGAGCCGCCCAACTCCTATTGTCTCTGGCGCCACGTCCGCAGCCACGACAAGAGCTTCTGAAGGACAGAAGATCTTCAGCCCTATAGCTGCATTCCTCGACAAACACCGCAGCCAAACCACCGGCCTGGCCCCTCACCTACTGAGAGCCCTCACCGCTCTAAGCGATGACCTCGCCTCAGTAGCCCAACGACATTTTAGCGCCTATATCAGCGGTATCTCGACGACCTCCATTCTACCTGCCCTGTCCCCTTCCCCTTCCCCTTCCCCTACTCCAAATTCCTTACCCCCTTCACCCCCTCCCTCACGTCCCCTCTCAGGTCTTGAACAGTCGACTTATGCGACTATTACCCAATATGCCCTGGTCAAATCAACTCCTATTACTCACTCCAAAGCCCATGTTAAAAAGTCTATGCCTCTGGTGAAACAACCCCTTCCTGATAACCGGCTCTTCGTACACCTCCCAGCTAACCATGCAGCTAGAAAAATGGAAGTCTATGCTATCTACTTTAGCCTATGGTCTCAACTAAACTCAAACAGTTCAGCACTAAAAGAGGTTCAAGCTATAAAGACTGGCTTTGCACTATGTCCCTCATCTCTAGAAGCCTTTCTAACCCTTGAGGCCCAAAAAGAGATTATCTCTGCATTCTTTGTGAACTGCCAGATAGAACGCAGCTCCTGATGGGTCTCGTACTAAGTCATCAATGTGCCAAGGAAAGTTGGCTAAATCTTGGACGGTCAATACTCTCTAATCCCTGTCAATCCTACACTACTATCCTTAGAAATCAGTGAAACTACAGGACTTAAGCCTATATCTATCAGCGAGACCGCTACAAGTGCCACCAACCCTGATACTCTCTCCTCAAGCTGGTTTGTCAACTTCCTAGAAGGCACGAAATTACCACTGCCTATCCAGCTACGCCTTTTTGGCATTATTACTAATGCTTGTCACCTCTCTAAGAGAATAACAGTTATCCAATGCACACGATGCTAGAAATGGCATAATGCACAATCCTGTGCCCGCCCCTCTCGATGCCGGCTCTGCGGCTTCTCAGAGCATACTGAATAAGGACATGTTAACCGCTGCATAGCCCTGGAGCCTCATCAGTGCCCTCCCAGATGCATACACTACCATGGACTATATCCTGCTGATTTCCCAGAATGCCTCCTGCGCCCTAAAGGCAACTCTAAATATACTAAAGCTTAACAAGCAGAGATCTGGAAATCCTGTGCTATTAACCTCGTAAAAGCTCGAACTGAAGAAGGATGTAGCACTCAGCTCTCCATTGGCACACAAGAAACACCTATAGCACTAGACGAGATACTAACTCAGCCTCCAACCTATGAGATTATCTCTCCTTTCCGTTCAGTAACCCCTCCACCTCGCGCCCCAACTGAAGATCCTCTAATTATAGCTCACGCAGTCCACTTTATAACCCCTCAATCATAAAATTGGTCCGCCTTCCTTCTTGAACAGGAGCTATGATCTATTACTATCCAACTCAAAAGGCGTCTCTTAAAATCCTATAGCTAAATGTAGGGCACGCGCCAGATGCACATGAAATAGCTCTCACATTAGCATACACAAGTGATATTAATATTATCCTAATCCAAGAACTATATACATTTAAAGATCTTAGCCGACAGATCACTAAAAAATACCTATCATATAAATGCTTCTCCCCAACTGACAGTTGGGTGATAAGTGGCCGACCACGAGTTCTTATCTATGTTCGAAAGAAGAAGGGCATTCGGACCTCCTAGCTGCGCCCCTTCACAACTGACACTAAAGAGGCCTCGGATCTCCTATTCCTACAGATTTTTTCGCCCATAGGAAAGTCCGCTCTGATAGTTAACATCTATAATGCCCCAGCAGGCTCTATCAGAGCAGGCGAAGCCGCGAAAGCTCTTACAATCCTGCCAGAGGCATATTTCCCTCAAGCAATGATACTCGCAGGCAATCTCAACCTACTACACAACAGATGGCAGCCCTCACTACATCGCAGCCCCACACCTTCTGCAGAGCCATTTATTAACTGGCTGGACCTCCAGGGTCTAGTACTTATCTCTGACATAGACTGTCCCACACATGAAAGGGGTAACATGTTAGACCTCAGTTTCGCCTCAAGCCCTCTGGCACTCGCGGGAGCTAAAACTAGCATAGCGAGCCACTTAGATGCTATCTCTGATCATCAACCACTAATCACCACTGTACCATGGGATTAGAGATACAAGGAAATAGCTCAGAAACTGAGATTTGACACACTAGACCACACCTCCTTCCTCTCGCTCCTCGCCTCTAATCTCGCTGGCACCGAGAGCTCAGCCGCAACAGAAGAAGATCTTGATGCCCTTGCTGAAAAACTGATATCTACAATTCAAGGAGTATATAGAGGCTCTGCTAAGAGGACCATGATACAAGGTATAGGACAACTATAATAGAATAAAGACTGCAAGAAAGCTTTACATAATTACCGCTTAGGCCTCTGCTTAAAGATAGACTTCCGCAGGATAACTAGATGGTCTTAATGACAATTTTGGCAAGATAAGCTCTCTATGGTAACACAAATGAAGGATATCTTTAATATGAGTAAATGGCATAAGTCCATAGGCACCTTCCAAAGCCTTCCACTGAAGGATCCACTGAGACCTAATAGCTTCCCAGCAGTTACTATACATGAGAAACGAGACATACTAGTCCATAATCTTCTCTAAAACTCGGCTGAGGCAGGAGACATACCGCTGGACTCCCCAGCAGTCCCTACCACTAGTCTCTATTTCCCAGATATAACAATGGCACAGGTGGAGGAGTCAGTACTTCAGGCAGGAAACACAGCCCCTGGCTCAGACGAAATCCCAACCTGCATACTCAAAGTGGCATAGCCTCTGATCAAGGACAAGGTACTAATGTTATACCAAGAGTGCCTAAAGATTAGTTATCACCTAAAATGCTTTCGACATATAATCTTAGCAATTATCCAGAAACTAAAAAAGACTGATTGATCTTCACCTAGTTTATATAGACCAATCGCTCTCCTATCAGTACTTGGCAAAGGACTGGAGCGCTTAGTAGCACAGAATATGGCATGGATCTCTATACACTACAAAGTATTAGCAAGGTAACAGTTTGGGGCTCTCCCACTAAGATCTATAAATGATCTAACCATATGCCTAACACATAATGTTGAACAAGCACTAAATTAAGGCATGACTGCCTCACTCCTTACCCTAGATGTCAAGGGCGCTTTTGATGCCGTGCTTCCTAGCAGACTCATCCGCAGATTACGTGAGCAGGGCTGGCCCACTAATCTTGTTCTCTGGATTGCCTCCTTTGCTACTGGGCGATCAGTCCAGATCCAACTTGATGGAGAGATTGGCCCCTTAACAGACATTGCCTGCAGTCTTCCACAAGGATCCCCAGTATCTAGCATTCTTTTCATGCTCTATATAGCGCCCTTATTCTGTCTAGAAAACCCAAGGAACAGATTTGGTTACGCAGACGACGCAGCTAACCTAGCAATCTTAACATCTCTTGCTACTAACTGCGAAGCATTATTAGACTCACTATAAGAAGCTCTAAACTGAGGCGCTGCAGAGAGCATTATATTTGCACCAGATAAATACAAGCTTCTTCACTTCTCCCAACATAAAGCAGACCAGGACCCAACCTATACACCTTCAGTAAAAGCTAGATCTATCATAATCTTAGAAAATACTAAATAGCTATATCTACACTGGCTAGGAATCCTCTTTGACAAAAAGCTAACATTTAAATGGCATGTTAGTAAAACAGTATCTAAAGCCCTTACTGTGGCTAATGCCCTTCGCTCTCTAGAGAATACTATCCGTGGAGTCAAACCTCATTTACTACAGCAGGCTGTATCAGTCTGTGTACTCTATAAAGCATATTATGATGCAGAAACCTAGTGGCCAGGACGTACTCGCCCTGGATCTTCTCAAATCTTAAATTGAGTTGAAGAATATCTTAAGAAACTAACCAAAGTAATACTAGCAGGCGCAAGAGCAGTCCTTCTAGTTTTCTGCACAATCCCAATATCTGTTCTATACCAAGAGTCTGGATTCTCTCTGCTAGAAATTGAACTAGATTAAATAGCCCTCCTTGCAACTGTCCGCCTATGGTGTCTTGACCCTTATCACCTACTTTGAAGACGCGTAGAACAGATCGCTAGTAATGGCTGACAAACTAGCTGATTTACCCGCCATATACTGGCCCTCCCCAACTCTAAACAGATAAACCCACTCTAATACGCTCCCTAGCACCCTCGCGAGTCTCGTGAGAATATCCAAGCTCAAATAGGAGCTCCCATGGGACGTACTAAGGAACAGGCAGTAGCTAACTTTATAGCTTTCCAACACACTATCCTAGCTTAGATATTGTAATCTTTTCAGATGGATCTAGGCTATAGATGGATATGCAGAGGGTGGCTATATTAGACTTCAAGCACACCATCAGTTCCTCCACTCCTTACTCTCATATAGATATGGGAAAGAGGTCTTTGACATAGAAGTAGAAGCAGCTCTAGCTGGTGCTTAAGCAGCAATAGCATACCCAACAGCTCAATTTGCTACCAACTTATAGATCTGTCTTGACAACCTGGAAGTTACCACGCGCCTCCTATCTCCCTCTATAGGATCCTCTTAAGAAGTCTTTGCATCCTTTCACACCCTTGCAGCCACCTGGCCACTACGTAAAAGGCTTCCACACACCAAAAGTGGATCAATCTAAACCCGATGGTTCCCTAGACACACTAAAATCTCTAAGAATGAAGTGGCTAATCTCACTGTCAAGGAAGGAGCTGCCTCTATCCCCCCCTCTCCATACAAGTCCTTATATGCCTCGCTAAAGAGATACACCAAGACTTAATTCCTATCCACTGCTTAGACATGGTGGCAGACTGTAGCACCACAGACATACCAAGACCTAGAAATAACTACATCCCTTAAGCATCCTGAAGAGCTTCTGCTTAACTGACTTAATCTTGGCCATACTATCGCGGCCCATACTGGTCATAGAGACTTTGCAGACTATCACGAACATTTTAATCATGATGATGCTCATCTTCTTTGTTGGTGCGGAGCATGAAAAGCACCTTTGCACTTCTTCTTCTATCATATAGCTAAGAGATGATCCCCTCGTCCTCCTGGGCCCTCTTCTGAGGTTATCTCCTTTCTATTAGACACTGCTAAAGGAGCACAAAAACTAGCTACATGGCTAGTAGAGACCTATTTCTTTGAGGATATCTGTCCTCGCCAACCTCTCCTTAGCACCTAGCTAAGTCAGCAGCTTACGCTCTGCTATGACTTTGGTGGACAAATGCACCGTAGAGACCTTGTATTTTATATGGGGATTTTGAATTGTCAAATCAATAAGCTTCTGTTTATCCTCGTCCGTTAACTTCGCTGGGGCTCCGGAACGAGTTTTTGAACGTTGATTTATACGCTCTTACTCCTTCTTGATTGTATTCCGAATAGTTGTCATAGGGATTTCTGGGTGCGCCCTGTGTATCCGTTTATAACCCCAATGTGCCTCTGTATGAAGCTCGCATATTCGAGCCCTCATACAAGGATCAAGTTCCCTACGCGCTGTGCGGCGTCTTGGTGGAGGCATTTTATTCGAAAATATAGATTTATAGGTGTTATATACAAATTTTTATGCGACGCGATGTGTACGCGTTTCTGTCGGCAGAATGAATGGCGGTGTGGGAATTTCGGATATGGGGGGTGCCAACACATTTTTCATCCCACTGTATGTATCACGTATTGTATTCAAAGTATAGGTAATACGAATACGCCCCTTAAGGCCCACTTTCACCGAGCCCGACAATATGAATGTGGGCTAACTAATCTGGGGTACAGCGAGTCAAAAGGAGTGACTACTCCCTTATCTTGTAGGTCACGGGACATCCTAAAGCCAGATCTATAAAAGCAAGAACAAATTCAATTAGAAGTCAATATCCGAGCAACCATTTTGACACAGACTTCCTTCTCCAAGACTGCACCGAACCTATTGAACGAATCAGGAGAGATCAGATAAGAGGCACGGTCGAATTTGTACGTACCCATAACAACGGACATGATGGACTAGACTTTCAGCTAGTACACGAAGTTGGGTTATATCGAGTTTGTATGCCAGTGGTTGATCCATGATATAATTCCATAGTTGTATAGGGCTGAATTCTTCATCATGCACGAGTTCGGAGGACAAAGTGGTTAGACGCTCAAAGATCGTCCTTGATGCCTCCAGTGATGGGGATCCATCGTTAAAAGAATGGGGATAATGATGGGTACTTAACAATGGCATGGAGGCGGTTAGGACATGGCCAGAAGGCTCGCTCGAATTATTGAGATCTACATTAATGTGACCAAGGCAAGGCTTTTCGAGTCTGGACTTCACTGTCAGATATCATAATTAAGGCAACCAAGATTATGAGAACTTACGTTAGGACAAATTCCATACCGTGGGCAAGTAATGTTTTATCCATAGCTGATCCGGCCTCCGCAGGTTGACCAAGTTTCGGGCTAGGTGAAGACAATGTCTGCGCTATATATTGGACAACAAGACATCTGGTAAATGGATATGCTCTGTAATGCAAAATTTTGTGAGAGAGATCCTGGAGTTACTCACTGATATCCGTCGTAGAATTGGCATTTTTTGATCTCTGGCGCGGCGCAGGAATGTCATGCACGGTGTTTTCGACATTTGGGTCACCCACAATTGGAAGCATGAGCGCAGCGTTGGTATCTAATTCCGTAGCATGTCGACCATACTTCTCGACTGTGGGAAGTTCAATACCATTGATTTTTATGACCTCTTGGAGGCTATATAACTGAGCCTCCAGATCGCTTATTTTCTTCAAGAAGCTGGCTTCATTAGTCCGCAGACGCAAGACTTCGCTTTCGAGTGTGCTGTGGTAATGAGCTTTGCGTTCTCGATGACTGCTGTATACGCGTGAGCTATAACGCAACAAAGAAAATGTATGGATAGGCATGACACTACCGTTGAGCTTTGCGAACTTGTTCCCGACGTTTCGAGTACGCAGACTGACTGCGGCTTGACGAGATGTGCTCACTGTCATTGTCTTTGAACATCCATATCGAACATGTATCAGTCAATAAGTGAACATTCGTCTCGGATCTCATAGCGACAGCAATAATATCGCGGGATTTAAAGGCACAAGAAAATTCACAGTTTCACGGAAAGATACTAACCCTTGGCGGACCAGTGCCCTGATATAAAAGTGAGTGTTTTCTTCATTTCGGCTCTCTGCAGGTCGAAGAAGAATTTAGCCCCAGGCTGTCGTGGGCGTCTTGTGATAGCTCGCTGTACCGCTACCGAATAGTTTCTCAGTAGTTCAAGCGAATATTGCTGATTGAGGGTGTGGTGATGTTGAGCTAGTTAATTAAGTTAAGTCTTTCTTTGATTATGGAATCCGAGCAATGGCTACACTAGACCTAAACTAGCCTAGCGCACTTACATGAGGAAAATGAGATTCCATAATCGCATCTTTTCCTAAGTAGGTTTAGCGCGAGGGGAAATCGCAATTTGAAGCGACCAGTCCCAAAATAGCAATGGTCAGTGATTCCATAATCGGGCACTTCTGTTTCAAGACGGCTTCAGACTCCTATCTAGACGTATATACCAGCAGTAGCTCTGATTTGGGAAATTAGAATACTGCGCAGTATTTGGAATCGGAGGTTCGCACCAGTGTCCGCTAAACATGGTTTGCTCAAATTGCCAGGTATAAACACAGTTGCTATTTCCCTGTTCTGACTCCACCAAACAAGATATCATATCCACAACATTCCTTCATTGCAGTATACTTTCAAAGCAGCAGCAGTTCCCAATCATTCCAAGACTATCTATTCAAGTTGCGCCATCCACTGTCCCTTGCGATAATTCCTCACTATGCTTTTCTCTTTCAAGTTCTGCATCGCAGGTGCATTGGTAGGGCTATTAGCTACAGCCCAGCTCCTGGATGCCTCATGCAAGTCATGGGAAGCTCCTTCTGGAGCCAAGGCAATATATATCCTGAACAATGGAGATTCGAACTCGGTGGCCGCCATTCCGATAGCGCACAACGGTACTCTATTTGGTGGCGTGACAAGAGCCACGGGAGGAAATGGCGGTAGTACTGTCAAGGCCACAGGCGGTTTCAACGGTCCGGACGCTCTGGGATCGCAATCTTCGTTGACTGTTGTGGACAGTGTAAGTCATCATTTCGACCCCCATCTCATTGGATAGCAGATGGCTCATATATCGGATCTTTATTTGCTGTCAATCCTGGATCAAATACTTTGAGCATGTTGAAGGTTTCAAAGACAGATCCAACCGACTTGAAGCTTGTTAATAAGCCAATCGCAGTGCCTGGCCAGTTTCCTGTGACTGTTGCAGCCTCAAGCAAGAACAGTCTGGTGTGTGTAGGTACAACTGGCGCTCAAGCCGGGGTTTCATGCGCTTCCTATACACCAGGAGGTTTGGGTAGCATGAGCCCGCTGACGGTATTTAGTCTCAATCAGACAACACCTCCATCCAGGCCACTAAATGGCGTTGCACACACCTTTTTCTCCGATGACGAGGATCGCCTAATCACAACAGTAAAAGGCGACCCTACAACTAACAACACTGGCTTTGTCTCTGTGTTACCGGTCGAGAACTTTTACTCTTATCCAGGTGCCCATGATACGCGAAGTTCTCTTAACGGTACAGCTGTACTCTTCGGCGCAGCTGTCATACCTGGAACTTCCACCTTTTTGGCCACGGACGCTTCTTTCGGTGCGGCAATTCTCCAGGTCAATTCATTTACAAACGAAGTTTTGATATCCTCCAAACAAACCATTCCCGGTCAAAAAGCCACTTGTTGGGCTGCGTATTCAAAGCAAAGAGGAAGCGTTTTCGTGACCGATCCACTCGTTAACCGTCTTGTTGAACTGAGTGCACTGGATTCCCAGGTCATAACAACAATTGATCTCACCAATGGCGACTCTGGACTGATTGATCTCAAAGTTTCCGGTCGCTACGTTTACGCGCTATCGCCCGGAAATGGTACCACCCCTGCAGCTGTGACGGTTGTGGACTCATTTGTAGGAAAACAGATTCAACATTTCCTTGTCGGTGGCTTGGGCGCAAGTAAAAGCTCACAGGGGGTGGCAGTATTGGAATAGACCCACATAGTCCACAATGACCAGAGGCGAGCAGGGAGTTAAGGATTTTCATTGCAGTGCGCAAAGATAATATGAATGGATATCGATATAGAATAGAACTTTTTTGTGACCTCAGGAGCATCGCTCGTTAGCATACCACGTTTCTCCAATAATAATTTCCTTTTCGTGTATAAAACTCGTTGACGGATGCGATGCAAACAATAGATTCTACATTCCATCTCACAGCTTGATGGCGAGTTTCTTTTCGCCCCTGGCTGCACGCCAAGTGTTAGTAGACATAAGCATGTCAGCACAACCCTGTAACAGAAACCACCACTTTCCTATGAAGTTTTCACTCAATTCCCATGCATTTGACCGCCACGGGTCACCCCATAGTATCATGCCGCGCTTATATACGTTATTTTCTCCCTCGAAAAAGCCACCGAGAAAGTCAGAGCAGAGATCATCCGCGTCGATCCTATCTTGATATCTGATAATATTATCTCGCATGGTCGCAGAAGGAACTACATCTATCCAGGACTCATGCGGCGTGGTTCGTTGTAGATATGTAAATTGCAAGCAAGGCGGCGAGTTCTCCGGTGGGCTGGATAAGTCTTCCGTATAAAAGTCATCCCAAACTTCAAAGTCACGGCCACTTAGGCGTATCAAAATGGCCATGTTGGTCAAAATTCCTCGGAGGGTATTGTGCTGGATGAGAACGAAGAGTTTATGATCGAGAGACATGGGGAAGTCAATATCGAATTCTGAGCCGTGAAGGAAATACTTTTCGCTCAAGAACAAGAGGGAATCAACGTTCGAAGGAGATGAAACGCTCTCAATTTCGCTGGACCTGGTGTCAAGAGAAGGTGGAGGGTGAAAAGCTAAAGAATGGCATAGATCAGAAGGTGAAAGACCATATATCAACTCCCATTTCCGCCACGCTCTCAGTTCGGCCCAGACGGCAAATGTAGCTTCTGGATCTCCTAGCGCTTCATTTAGAATCGCTCCGAAGGCCTGCCAGTTGCGGAGCTGATGTAATGTGATCGGCATGCGCTGATGACCACTGATATGATTCAAGACTACCTTCTGAAGGAGGCTCTTATCAACACGCGACGGTACGGGTGTGTTAGTAGTAGCTTTCTCTTGGCTTTCTGATTTGTGTTCCAGTTTCTTCCGTCGCCCTGTATACGAGTGTCAGTACCGGCAACAATCGCCCACCTGGCATAAAATATACTGGCCAATAAAAACGTACTCCAAGCTCTTTGATGCAGACGGTTCTGGCGTCTGCGTCGCTCAACCGGATCCGTAGTCCCGGTCCAGTCATCATCACGAATACGGGCCTAATCGCTTTGGTCAGCTCAACCTAATAGCACTACTGGGGTGTCTTAGGATAGTGGTTAATTCAAGCACGTTAAACCAGTTTTGACTTTTACACATACCTCTGCAGGTAACATGGTAGGTACTATTGACTAGGAGGAGAGGTTCCAGGGTTGCGTGTTATTCGCTGGTGTCACGTTACGATATGCAGGATGAGCGAAGTGCACGAGGGAAAGTGGACAAGCGTTCCATAGCCGATAGCAGCTGTCAGCCACAAGTAGTTGATTTCCGGAATCAGATCTGATTATTCCACCGTAGATGTTTAGGCGTGTGTGTGAAAGGTTTCGTATTGCGAGAGTCGTCGAAGAAGCGACGTTGCGAGCGGGGCCGCAAGATGGAATCCAAGCTTGGGAAGCTTTGCACTAACAGGTTACCCTGCATAACCTCAAATGTCATTGGAGGGACCATCGTTTAGCCTGCTTATCATGCATTACACTAGTCTCGATGGAGAGCAACTCTAGCGGTAGTTGGCTTAGACTATTCTGTTGACAGCTTACCCTGCATATACATCATTCCTATTACAGCTAGCTAGTGGGTCGAGTCAGCCCTGATCCATGGGACTCTGCACACCATCCCCATTGTCGGATATTTTATATCTTATTATCATTATTAATCAAGTTTGTTGTCCATACCCAGCGCTATAGGCTATGACAGACCATATATCTAACTATAGAGACATTTCAGTACCTACGGAGTTATCGGATAAGAAAGCCACAACTTCATCTATGAAACAGCTATCACGCAAATGGCTTTGCTTACAAGCGTCAGGCCTCCCTTTGAGTGCATTCTTGGAAAGGCTTGCTCGGACATGACTCACGGCGTTAAGATGACTCCGAAGCAGCTGTGCTCATGGAATCTTGGAAGCAATATAAATATGTGGCATTGCAACATCTTGGAAATGAATGCTATTATCGCAACGCCCTACATCTTGATCTACCAACACCAAATTTCCAAACATCTCTCTAAACTGTCATACGCCAGTCAAGTTCAAACCAGTGATTCAGCAGCTTCGTCTAAACAACTTCTCTATGCCCAACCTCGAACAGTTTGTGAACTTCGACCCGGAGAAGGATATTCCAAACCTTGATGGAAAGGTTATATTTATAACCGGAGGTTGGTAATTGATATGAATTATATCCTTTACCGATCAGAGCACTAATCACATCACTTGGGGTATTAGGAACTTCTGGACTCGGAAGAGTTTCAGTAACCTCGCTTGCAAAGCACAATCCAGCACATATCTACTTTACTGGTCGTAACCATCAAGCGGCAGAGAAATTGATTCATGAAGTGCAGATAGAAAAGCCTTCGGTAAGATTGACTTTTGTCAAAATGGACATGACATCATTGTCTTCCGTCAAGACAGCTTGCAAAGAATTTATACATGATAGACTGGATGTTCTTATGTTAGTCCGCCGAGTAGGATACCTTTTGGATTTAGTGACGACGGCTGACTGCAGTTCAGGTGCAATGCAGGTGTTATGTTTATTCCCGCCGGTGTCAGTTCAGACGGCTTTGAGCTTCATTTTGCCATCAATCATCTTGCCCATGCAATGATCATTCAAGAACTCTTACCATTAATGAAGAAGACTGCCAGTTTGCCGGGATCGGATGTACGTGTGCTGTGCCTGACGTCGACAGCTTGGATGAGTCATCCAAAGAATGGTATCACGTTCTCAACTCTTCGAACCCCACAGAAGGGGTTCATGGGATCATCTTTCAGATATGGGTAAGCGTGAACCTACTCCTCTCCCCACTTGGAAGGCTATTAAATGGTCATTATAGGCAAAGCAAGCTCGCAAATATCATCTACGCGGCCGAACTCGCCCGCCAATGTGCCAATACAAATATCAAATTTATCTCTGTCCACCCAGGAGCTGTCAACACACACTTGACAATGTCAATTCCTTGGCATCTCAGATTACTCACCACCATTGTGCTATGGTTCTTGGGAGTGACATTTATGGAAGAAGCCCAAGGTCGCCTAAGTCAGCTTTGGGCCGCGGCTGGTTGTACAAAGGATGAATTAGTAAATGGAGGATTTTACATGCCTGTGGGAAGATTGAGTAATGATAGGCTGGATAAGACTGCTTTAAGTCCTGAACTGGCTCTGGAGTTGTGGGTTTATACTCAAAATATCTTGAGTAAGTTTTAATGTCCTTGTATTCTATTAGATGAGATGTTGGCGACAGCATCATATCAATCATACGACCGGCTCAGATTTTGCTGCGAAGTCGTTACTTATATTTAGCTATTTTTCATTAGATTATTGTATTTAGTATGGTATTTTATTCTTACTGTCTGTTCAAACGATCTTTTGGGGGCCTTCTTTCAACAATTCTTAAGCGTCGACTATAAATGCACCATAGTGAGCTTATTAATTATAGTAAGCTCTGGGCATGTTACTTTATGGTCATAGTTTCAGCTTAGTGCTTTGGCTAGTTCTTGCCGTAATTGATGATGCTATTTGTCATATATATTCGTTCCCAAATGCACAGCGAGTGTTAGAATGCCGGGGAAAATGACCGAATGACTGTGAATGAAAGAAGGGTTTCAACTGCCCTAAGACTCCCAAGGTCATGGAACCCGGGCTATAGGAGCATTGTAATTTTAGATATATCAGTTGTAATTATGGTAAATAGCACAATGTATACCGGGAGCACACTCTTTGGAATCTAGATTAAGTATTTGAAGGGCCAAGAGCGAACCTATACGGGGAAATTAAAGATTGATCATAGTGAAAATAGATACTTTGAGCAGACGACAAGTTCTCACTCGATATTGCGCTTCTTACGGCGCGGCTGCAACACCAGAGTTGATCGCCTTAAGCTCGCTCCAATCAAGACTATCTTCACCCAAGCTCCATGCCATGACACCTCCCAAACCTGTCGCAGCAATAATATCGGCAAATTTTTGAGTGATCAAATCTGGAGTGTCCCAAGTCCAAAAGAGCTGCGCATCACTGTCCCAATAATACTGTCCACCAGCGTCTTCATCGGTTATGCCGTTAGCTTTGGCTTTGCTCCATGACGATGTAATGGAGGAACTTGAAACCTCAGGACTAGTCTCGAAGGTCACTGCACCAGACTTGCCGGTGTCTTGACCATTAGCATCCTCAAGTTCCACCGTAGCGCAGCCGACTGGGTTAGTAGCACAATCAGAGGATGGGTCGGTAGTGAAGTATTTGGCATAAAATGCAATACCTAGGTTTCCCTTTGTTGCGTTCATGCCAATGTCAAGATAGTTATTGACTGTTTCCAATGAGTCTTTAATGCTTGTATGATGTTTAGTAACGTTGTCACGTCGATTCATTAAATCATAGCTCATGATATTGACCATGTCGACGGCGCCGAAAACCGTAGGGCCATTTTCAGCAGTGTATCCAATCATATCGCGCTTGAGTCCTGGAGTTGCGATCGAGAGGATCTTGTCGTCACCAATGGCATCACGGATAGCTCGAACCAGGAGAGGCAAAGTATTCACTTCAGCGGCACGTTGCGAGTTTGGAACTGTTTTGTAGTCTGCTCCGTTGCCTCCAGGATATTCCCAGTCAAGGTCTGTGTGAAGCGAGGAAGGAGACTGTCAGCCATCGTCTTAAATATAATTGATAGATAATATATGCTTACCAACGCCGTCAAGGCCGGTTGACTCTAGCATGGCCGCGACGTTTTTCGCATAAGTAGATCGTGAGGTCTCACTAACAGCGGCTGTCGAGAAGCCAGCATTGTCACCCCAGCCTCCGATAGCAACCATAATCTTTGTTGTGCTGGGGAAACGAGCTCTAAAGGTATCAATTGACTCGAACGGTGTAAATGTGCTTCCGCTGTTGAAATTTTCCGATGGTGCGAATGCCATGATGGCATGTGTCACCGATGACACAAGATCACTTGATGGTAGACTGGAAATGTGCCATCTTTGTAATACATACTTGTTAGAGCAGGAGATTCTAACACACATAATAAGGATGGTTATAGGTTCGACTTACTGGTCAACATACATGACGTTCCTCAGTGCAGCCGCATGAGCGGCGAGGAAGCCAGTGAGAGCAAGATACTTCATGATGGTAGACTGTGCCGGATAATTTATCACTTTTTTGAAGTAGTGCACGAGATAGTGGCAGCCCTTGATTTTGAGTCGTGAAAGCGATTTTTGGAAAGGAAGGAGTAACTGCTCTGGAAGAAATATTTGAGAAATGAGCCCCCGCAGCTTGTATGTTGGAATGTTTTGTAAACATGCTCCAGATCATCTTGCCAAACATAGTGGCAGTCACATTGACAGCATGTCACCAAGGATGACAGTACCATTTTTGATATAAGTAGTAGTGGAAATTCGGCGACCGTTCCAAGCGAAAAAAATGGCTCTAACGAGGCCTGGAAACCTTGCATCTTGATTTATACGCGTACCCCGGTATGGGCGCCTTGCTGGTAAATCCCGACATTGACTGTCTACGTTGGCCTTGGGTTTGATTAAAATTTGAAGATCACGTAGGGAATGTAAGATCTCCATTATTCAGTAGTAGCCCCATAAATCATTAATAAATTGATTGGGGCTCATTATGACCATCTTGCAACTGGCGCGCTTGGAAAGGTCCAATAATGAGACTCTGCGATACAACATTTCTAGATCATGAAACACGGCGTTTCGCCGGTTCTTACTTGATATTGAATGAGCTAACTAATGAAAGATCCATTAGAAACTGTTTAGCGGGTCGGTTATAACTAAGCGCTTGTAATCTAAAAAAGGACCTCCTGGCCAGCTACTGCGTACTGAGTTGGCTATGTAGTTACATTCCTGGTGGTATCTCCCAGCCAACCCATTTTCGTTGCTTTGGACAGAAGCCCTAATCGGAAAGGTACGTACCATCAAGTGCTCCCTACCAACCTGAAAACCCAGAATCAGCGTGTGTGCACGCGATGAAACGTTATCCCAGAACTCACACACTGAACAGTCGAATCGCTTAGCTCAATGGCGCATAAAACAACGGCCAGAGTAATAATACAGTGACCGAGTCACGTAGCTACATGAGTTTTAATAATGACTCCAGTTATAAGAATCAAAATAGCCTTCGACGCAGGAGTAGAGAGCCAGTTGCCAACTTGTAAGCAGACTTTTTGTAGATATTTCGGCACGATGATGATGTCTAGTTGATGTTGGCTGTACGAGTATTGAGCTGATACAAGATCAGTAGTTGTTGCTTTGTGGGCCCTTTTGCTTTGAATATCAAATGTCGCGAGTGCATTGGGTTAGAAAACACGTCTATACTCAGTTTTGACGTCCACAGGCGAACTGATGTTTCATCTCCCTGATATGAAGGCCAATGGCTCATAGTGGTTCTCCTTGAGGTTCTTTCCAGTAAGACGAAATGGTTGGTATATATTTACCAGCCATAGGTACTTGTTCAGCTGTATAAGCCGTCATTCCAGTTCAATGGGTTTCTCAAGACGAAATATTGATAAATTGACAATGCAGTCGTCCTAAATGTACGACTTGAGGTTATGGGAGGTGAGACGCATATACATGCGAGATTTTTGCGTAGAAAGCCAACAACAATCCGCTCCTGCGATTTGATGAGAAGCTGCTACCAGAGGCGATTTTTATCATCCTTTGGCTCAATATGCTGCAATAAGGTCTATCTACGTCAATTATCGAGGATTCGGTGCACTGCAGAAACGAGATATGCCCCACACTTTGCGGACCACCATTTGTCTTTCACTTGTAGCATACAAATCCCGTAATGACCTAGGATCATGAGAGCCATAGTATCCTTGGATTCCACAAGTTCGATATAACGACGATTGACGAGAGTCAACCACATGAAGACCATCGCTGGATGTTCACGATTCAGGTTGACAGCGTTGAGGGTACAACGGAGGATCCTAATGGCCTGCTGATATTCGGTCTTGTTTTCCGTTTTCTCTTTAGTCTCGGGAAGTGAGGCAACTAAGTGCTCTATATTTCGCACTGTTCGATGCAAACCATCTGGAAGTGGCGGTGGATGGTCCCATGCGCAATAATCGCGCAACAAATAGGACTTCTTGATTTCACACCTTTCTTCGCCTTCTCTCCTTACGGCTAGAATTCCCTTGGCCAATTCGGAGAGTGCTACAATGTGTTGCGAGAGACATGAAGAGTCCGATAGCGTCATCAGTGCGTAAAGAAAGACAAGCATGGCGGTTGCATACATGGCATCAAAATTGTTTATTGTGACACCAGTAACATGAGGCGTGAGAAGGGACAACGCTGTAACATGATGGTTAGTCGCCAGCGCCGCGTAGAATCTAATATCAGCAAGATTCTCGGGGTTTGCTGTCTGCGACAAGTGAAGAGCCGATACGGCCAGAATACTGTGCATCAAGTGTGGATAATCGTAACTATCTCTGGGAACATGATGAGACCAGACTTCCTGGAAATCGCTTCGATCTGACAACGTGAGACTGACGCTAGATGAGAAATGATGCAACAAAATCTGTTCGAGATTCCGTAAACTGGTGAATAGAGGAGCTGGTAAATGGCCTTCGGACGAGTACATAGCATTTCGACGGTATGCATGTGAGAGTCGATTATGGGATAGGTTTGGTGCATCTTCCGTGTATCGACATCGTTCCTTTCTTCGTGAGCAATGACTGCACACAGGTCTCTGAAAATCGCACTATTGGCCTCATATCAGGCTCATCTTCCGTATCACATATGTATTGCTTTCTGCGGTTTCGAATGGCTAGCTGCTGTGCGTACCTTTACTTTCCTAGACTTGCATGTCAGACAACCGTGGCGAGATTTGAGATGTTGGCGCCTGGAAGGCATGATGCTAACTAGGCAAGAGGTATATAATATTGCAGCACACCCAAAGAGATAGCTGGCTCGGAATCATTGTAATTTGCGCGTGACGGGATGCGAAAGGAGAAGTAGTTGACTGTCGTCTGCAGTAGTGAGTCTCCTGGTAACGTCGGACCTTCGACGATTTTCCCCGCGGCTAAGCCATACGCGCTAGTCTTAATGTGGTAAGGTTTACGAACTCAAATTTTCATTGGCCTAGAGATAGTGGACCTCCTTAACTGTCCATCATTGGTTTATCGCTTATCCTAATCACTTGCTGATTAGGTTAGTTAGTTAGGGCATAAGTAATCTAGGGTTGTGTTGCTGTCAGATAATCCGGCTTTCAAACGAGGCAGAAAGATCGACTGTTCAATCTTACAGGTCTAAAAGGCACCTTTAGGCATATATCTGGGCACCTAGATATCAGCCCAATATTTACCCCTCCTGATAGCTCACAAATCACCCCGCCAAAGGTGTCTATAAAGGACCCGGCTTTAAAGACTTGAAAGACAGACAGAGAACTCAATACACATACAATCTTGCTAGTCGCTTCTTTTTTCCATCCCAGTAAAACCATCTTCAGGATTGGCCTGGAATCAACCGACTAATCCGACAGTTGCTAGGGTAAAATCGGACTATAACGAACAAAGGACCTCTCCCCAACTAAGCCAATATGCAGATAATAATTTGATTTCGGAATGGCGACCACTATAATGTACTAAACTCCTTAATAATAAATCCTGGGGATACTTGTGGGTCCACTTTGAAGCATTTGAAGCTGAAATTAGCATAAGGAAAGGCCTTCATTTCGTTATAACTTGGTTTCACTATCATAGAGGCTCCCATCTTCCAAGGTAAGGGCTCTGGGCATCATCTAAAATGCTTCCGAAGAGTCTTGATATGAACTTTTCCTAGGGAAATGCTGAATACAGGTTATCAATCTGGCCTATGCGATATGCATGGAGATAGAAACAACGCATCTCATAGAGAATCAAGGGATACTGTCACGCTTTGAACGTTCCAAGGGGATCCTAACGTATGTATTCAGATTATACTCACGAATCATTAAAATAAGGTAATCTTCCAAAGTGGTCGAGTGACTGTCAATCACTAGATAACGGTAGGCTATGTCATTAATGGGGCTGATAAATAAATAACTGTCTTGGAAGAACCATAAGAGTAATAATCAAGACATGTATGCCATCCAGAGAGAGACAGTAACCATGTAATCATTAGCAGTTCTATTCAGAGTCTCCTACTGTCAGATGCATGGACCCCTAGCACAGATCCAATCAATGCATCTTGGAATACTTCTGTCTATGAGATATTATCCGTACGGTGATCTTTATTGACAAATGAGCTATTCGCTGGTAGCTTGGACTCGATGGTTTTCTAATATTTCCTAATCCGGTAATTATTTTTTGCCCGTACTTGTTGGATTAGCTAAGCTGATTCAACCAATCAGATAGAGGAGATTTGTCAGCCAATAATAGCGAGCCACACACGGATCCACCGAATAGGGGGTAAAAGGTATCTTCCACCTGGACTGCACTTAGAGACAAGAACAAGAACAACAAGGATCAAGGATTCCCACATCTTGTGCATACATAATTTGATACGTTGAGATAAACCGCTAGAGATTGTTACATACAATCTAACAGTACTTGCCCTCAGTTTCCGGTTTCGGCAAAATGAAAATAAAAAGCGCCTTCTATCTACATATATAGTGGCAGTCCTTCATAATCCATGACGATCCGATCAAGTACGCATTCAACAAAATCATTGAAATCGACATTTATGTCATATTACAGACAGATGCGAAACCTCCTTCACATGTTTTACACACACTCTCTTCTTTTTGCCCCACATCCCAAGTCTAGCCCCTGAGACTAGTCCAAGCCAGTATTTTATATGTAAATGTAATACTCATCTTTTATATATCTCTGATCT